>NW_025335606.1:10606155-10860605 GCF_004798865.1 Varanus komodoensis
CTCCTCACATACCTGTATGTCGCCAACAGATCCCCTCTGAGTCTCCTCTTCTCCAGGCTCAAGAAACCCAGTTCCCTCAGTTTCGCCTCATACGGCATCCCCTGCAAACCGGCCACCAACCTTGTGGCCCTATGCTGCACTGACTCCAACCTGGCTATATCCTTTCTGTAATGAGGGGCCCAAAACTGAGCACAATACTCCAGTTGCAGGCACACCAGAATCGTATAGAGTGGTAGTAATACCTCTCTTGATCTAGAAGCCACACTTCTGGCTATGCAACCAAGGGTGGCGTTCGCCCTCTTGACCACTGCATCACACTACTGACTCATGTTTAGCCTGCAGTCAACCAGCACCCCGAGGTCCCTTTCACAAGTGCTGCTCTCCAGCCACTTGTCACCTAACCTGTACTTATGACACCTATTCCTATGCCCCAAGACCTTGCACTTATCCACACTGAACGTCATCCTGTTGTCTCCTGCCCACTTCCATAGTCTGTCCAGATCCTTTTGGATCTGGAGTACCTGCTCCTCTGTTGTGGCCACTGCTCCAGTTTTAGTGTCATCTGCGAGTCGGATCAGCATGCAACAGCATCCCACACGGGGCTGACATGGCACATCGGTCCTGTGATGCTGCCTGAAGGCTTCTATCTCACTGGATTCTATTCTATTTCAGCAGATATTATTATTAATATTATCATCACACTGCAAGGAACCCAAGGTGGCTTACAAGGTTCTCATAACAGCAACCCTGGGAGGTGGGTTGCACTGGGAGACAGTGCCTGGCTCAAAATCACTTACTGGGCTTCATGGCTGAGCGCAGACCCTCATCTCCTGCGACTCAGTCCAGCACTCTTAACCACCGCACCACAACTCACCACTTATCTGAGCAAACTTGATGCCACCCCTCCCATCATGTCCATCAAGGCTTCAAGTCTTGTCCAGTCTGACAGTTAATGAAAGGTCTTCCACTACTGCTTCCTTTAATCACACCAGCTTGTGAGACTCTAGATTTAAAACCATTTTTAAAAGAAAGAGCAATGTTAAAAGATGCAAACTGCTTTTGCTTGCTGATACTGACGAGGAAAATCATTCTAAAGGATGGGGAAATATACAAAACATGCCAAGGATTAACTGACTCTGGAACTAAGCCACATCTAGGGTTGTGTTTTGGATTTTGCTGCGCTTTCAGGTGACTCGAATGAAGATGGCCATCTGACTGGAGAAGGCAGGAAGCAATGCATTCACTCGGATAGGTCTGGCTTTACTGTCATGAATGGGGTTATGATTAGTTGGGTGGCACTGTCCACCAGCCTGTTTAGAAAGACGCTTCCTGCCCTCACTCTGATTTGGTGTGATGATGTTATCCAATTCAATAACTCTGCAAGATGTTTGACTGAATGGAATCACTTCAGGAAAAAGCCAATAACTGGCTTTGTTTTCAAAAGATCCAGTTTGATGTAATTGTTAAGAGCATGGAACCAGGACTCAGGCAAGCTGGGTTCTAGCCCCTGCTCAGCCATGAAACCAGCTGGGTGACTTTGGGTCAGTCACACACTCTCAGCCCCACTTACCTCACAGTGTTGTTTTTGTGGGGATAAGACTGAGAGCAAGAGGAGAAGAATTATGTAAGCCCCTTTGAGTTCTTTCAAAAAAGGAAATATATAACTCTAAGACAGTCAGACAGACAGACAGCACTGAAGCTGAATACACACAAAGAGACCTTTGAACAGGCACAGCATATGGAAAGAGTAAGCAAGAGTCTTGTAAAACTTCCACCCTCCCATCTATTACCTGCACCTTGATATTTTCTGCTACCAAAAATAGAAGCAGCTTTGCTAACTTCACCTCTCCAATGGCTAGTATATGCAGTAGTTTGAACTAGACTGAATGTCTTGAGTTCTGCTTAGGAGATTTACAGACAACAATTAAAAAAAAACAAAGAGTAAAGAAACAAGGCTTAAAGACAACTGTGGACATTCTTGAATGGGGTCCTTAGTGTCCTTGAACTGATACATGAAATCCAAATCTTGAGATCTTAGGCTGAATTAAAAATAATTTAATCACTTTGGCAGACGTGCCATAATTCTAAATGCTTCTCAGTGTTTTTTTCTCATATAATGCAGAATATTATGAAATAACAGAATAAATGCAAAGAAGAACAATATAATGATGAATACTTTGTACTATTTGGGACCACACTATCTGCCAAAGTGCCTCTTCCAGCTGCAATCCTCTAGGACACTCTGCTCAACATCTGGGACCTTCCTGGGAGTGTCAACCTTGTGGGATGCTTGGAGGGTGGCAGCAAGGGGGAGGACCTTCTTTGTGGTGGCCTCCCATCCTTGGAAGAACCTCCCTGCTGTGACCTGCCTGGTGCCAAACTTACCATGGTCAAGACAGCACTTTACACAAAGGCCTTTAATGATCTGCCTCAGGAGGTAATCCAAGGCATTCTTTCCCATTTCAGGGCTTCTTTTATTGTATGTTTTTATGACTATATTAAATTCATTTAAACATTGCTTTGTTTTTGTATGTATATTGTATTTTATTGCTTTGTTTTATGCACTGGTGTAAATCTCCTAGAAAACATCGGCTATGGGGCATTACAGAAACCAAGTAAATAAATAAAATTACTCCAAGCAAGAAAATAAGACCAAGAGGTAGGTGCTGTTGAGACCTGAACAGGTCATCCACCCCCTAATTCCTACCAAAAATAGGAGGCTTGCTTAAGCCATCAAAAAGTCATAACGAGTCATCAAAAGCCTCCTAGCACATTTTCAAACCTTTGTCTTTGTCCATGAACTGAAAACCCTTTTAAGGAATACTGAAACTCAGAGGAAACAATGTTCTGTTGCCAGATTATATGCATACATATCCTATTTCTAATATGATTAATTAAAACATTTCAGTAAATAGTGGAGTTTTGTTGTTGTCGTTGTTTTTAAATAAAGGAATCTGAGAAGCATTCAACAGAAAGTCAAGCTCAGGGCAAAAAAGTACAGAGGGCACCAATTCTGTTGGTAATTCTTCAGCTGTAGAAATTAATGGTTCCATCTATGAATACCATCACCTAGACAGTCAGAACTGCACTCTGCAAATGTGCACACGTAGAAGACAATTTGGTTGTGGGGAGAGAGAGGGGAGAAAGGAGAAAGATACATTTATACAAATTCACACTAGTATAATGAGGCAGGTCTTTGTGCCTTGTAAACCAGACTACTGTATACAGATCAACATTTTTATTGCTAATTAAAATGCCCATATGGTAAAATAGCACCTTATCCAAGGAGCTTCTAAGTGCAGTAATTGTCAGCACTGAACTCTTACAATGTTAACATTGTTATCTGAAAATTTTGGCATAGTTTGAATTCGAAAAGCAGTGTTTCTTAATCATTATGAAACACGATTAACACTTTAGTCTAAGTATGTTTCACCATAGGCTTGACTAAGATAATCACACTTGCAGATAGGAAAGAGAAAGTACTGAAACAAAATCACACCAGAGGTTCTGTAACTATGATCTGTATACTTCCTTTAGTAGTCCATGGAATGCTGCAGAATGCATTTGATTCTGCAAAATGGAGGCCATTTTGAACAGATCCTAATTAACAAATAGGCTAAGCTGGTAATGTTCAGAATATACTGCTCAGGTAGTCTACGTCCTAAAAGATTCCCCTTTAAGTAAAGGCACCTTCTCAAGGGGTCTGGCCATGACACTAGAACTGAAAGAATTTTGTTAGTAAAGTATGGATTATGCAAGTGCTTTGATCTGTAGACCAAAACATCTTCATTCATCTTCCAACAGCAAGGCAATTTCTAGCCCTACAAAATTCACAGGGGGAAGGACATTTCTGGGAGTCTCTCTTGGTTTGAAGATTGCAAGGTCTCCAGTCATATTCCTTTACAACTCTCTCCTTTCAGTTTCCCAAAAGTGCCTCTTCTAGCGACACTAACAAAGCAGTTCAGGAAGAGAACACAGGCTGGCAGGCTTGCTGATGATCCACTGTTATACAAGGTTTTAATTCTATTGATTATCTGTGGCCCAGTTCAGGCATTATGACAACTCATAGGCTGTGAGGCTGGATGGAAGTGTGCACATGCGTTGCCTCTTGACTGCTTGGTGCTTCTGCTGTGTTGGAAAACAACTGTGGAATGACCACTCCTGGGTTGAGGAGAGATGTGAGAACCCAAAACCCCAAGTTGTTGAGTGAGAAATAACTTACAGTATTAACCCATGGTCTGCTGGTGGGTTAAAACTCTAGCTATCTTTCCCTCAACAAAAAAGAGTTCTGGGTTCACTTGTCCAGACAGTACAACCCAGGATCGGAGGCTTTCTTGTATCCTTTTGTAATCTGCACATGAACCAGAAGTGGCAAGAAGGCAATGTGTCACTTGCTCCCGTGAACAACCATGGGTTAAGCTGGCCATGACATGCAAGCGGAGTCTGTATGTCTAGCAGTGTATTCTTTCTCCCAACTCCTAGCATAACATTCCCAACAGACCAAGAAATCCTTCTGCCACACATTTATGCCCAGATCATGCGGCTAAAGCAGCCTTTCCCAACTGGCCATGCTTCTTGGGAATGATGGTAATTGCAATACAACACATAGAAAGAAAAGAGGAGCCATGATATATCACAGCAAAAATCCATCTAATCCTGGATTCTTCACACAAATGGTTAACCAGTTGACTTTATGGAACTCATAAGTAGGACGGAAAGAGTTCACACCTGAATTCTGAGCAAAATAGATGCCTCTAGGCATCTAAACTGGACCAGGTTGGGGGAAGGTTGAACTAAAGCATGTAGAAAATACATTACCACTGACTGCTCTGGCAATGTTTGCTAATTCATGTACCAGCAATGGAAAGCATATTTACATTACTTCTCATACAAAACATCAATGCTCCATTGCAGAGATTAATTTCCAGGTAGGGAGAAAAGTACCAGACAAAGCATCCCTTCCAGGGTTCAACTGATGCTAAAGATTTCATTTAGTCATTTGCGAAGTTGTATGTGATTCAAATAGTTGCTTTTAGATCTATTTAGCACAGGACAGAATGTGCTAAAATTAAAACAAAAACATAATTCTCACACTATGCTGAATAATGTTATTTTGTCCTGATCTCAGCAAACACACACTTTTTTATACGGATGGGCAGCTGTCTACTAAGAAAAGTATCCCAACTTCTCCAGTCACCCTGCCGTTTTACCTACACAATGTCTATTTATCTGGGCTTGTGCAAGAGCTGAGAATTTAATCAAATGGGGTTTGATCCTGCTGTCTATGTGTGGGAAACGTTTCCATTAACCTCAGTGGGGTTATGCTTGCTTAAGTGCTGCTGAAGCAAATGAAACATCTGTGCATGGTTGCTCTTTTTAAAAAACAAAACAAAACAAAAATACCAGCCAGAAATATTTATATTCTTTAAAAACTAAAAACACAGCCATGCATTTTGCAATTAAAAACATTACAATAACAATTTTAAAATGGGGTTGAGACGAAGTGACGCTAGATTTGTTCTATGGAATTAAGGAGATACATACTGGGAAAGGCACTGCCTGTTTTTCAAAAAATGTGATCACGATGTATATAGAAGCATTATATATACTGCATTGGTGCATGCCAGTCTGTCACAGTGGTAGACCATGGATTAAAAAATTAATGATTTCCTGGGAAGCAAGCTATGCAGAAGTGACTTCCACCTTCTGTAAACCTGCTCTGATTTGAGGCTTTGAGTACAATTTGCAAGCCCAGAACAATGGGTAGTTTAGGGGGCTAAGCAACCCAGTGGTTAACCCAGAAACAAACCATGGGTTGACTATCTCCATATGTCCCTACCGGACCGCTTAGATTGTCAACAGAGGCCCTCCTTCATGAACTGCCCCCCTCCTGCAACGAAGTGAGGGGGAAATGACTAGAAAAAGGGCCTTCTTGGTTATCGCATCTCATCTTTGGAATTCACTTCCAAAGAGATGCAACTGGAACCCTCCTTACTCTGTTCCTGCCACCAAATGAAAACCTTTTCATTTAGAACATGTTTTTTTAATCATGCTTTTATTTGTTTTGCGCTGCTGCTTTTATTGTTGCGTCTATTGTTGTTTGTACTGTTGTCGATCATTCTTCTGTTTTCACATTGTATATTAGCTGGATATTATGTGGTTTTTAGAGGACATTGTTCTATTTATTATATTTATGTTATGTTGTTGCTGTTTCTTGTGAGACACCCAGGAAGCCCTCAGGCTATGGGGCAGCATATAAATTCAATCAATCAATCCATCAATCAAGAGCACAGTTCCTAAACAACCTGGCAGTCTAGGTTCACACATCAAACTCCCAATGTCCAATCAAGCTGACTGCAAGTTGTGTACAAAAAGAAGGAGCTCATGTACAGTGAATGCCCCCACAAATAAGGTTAAATAACCTCTGATTTGCTGCTATGACCTGGAATGGGGTCACAATCTGTAAATGGAGAAGTAGCTGCCATTCCTATTTTTTGAGTTTTGGAACGAGGCCATTAAAGCCTTAACAGCAAGTTGTCCCTGTCATTCCTGAAGACCACTGAAAACCCACATGACACTTGAAACCCAAATCCAGAATTCAGGTAATTCAGTGACTGCATTAGGAAGAGATGATACTCTCCATTGCCTTGGCTGGAAAAGCCATCCTTTGACCCTCTCTCCTCCAAACAGCCTCTGCTATGGCAGATCAATAGCTGAGAGATCCTCCCTGGCAGACCAGCTGGGTCCAACTGCCACCCCCGCTCTGCAGTCTGGGGCTTCCAAAGTGACCCCTCGCAGTGATGGGGCCAGCTCGACATCCCATCTGGAGCTTTATGAAATGCAGTTAATGCAAAGCCCTGTGCAGCTTGAAAGCACCGCACCTGACAGAACATCTCTTCCAGGGAGACCCGGCTGATGGCAACAGTGAGTAGCGCCTTCCTTCCGGCAGCCCCCACATGATCTTCCCCCC
This sequence comes from Varanus komodoensis, assembly GCF_004798865.1. Taxonomy (NCBI): domain Eukaryota; kingdom Metazoa; phylum Chordata; class Lepidosauria; order Squamata; family Varanidae; genus Varanus; species Varanus komodoensis. The sequence goes on from NW_025335606.1 coordinate 10,613,126, forward strand.
AAGGCCTGCCTGGTGCTAACTTTACTATCTTTTCAGTACCACTTTAAACCACTCTTTGCTGAGGCATTTACAACTCCAAGTAGTACATGGAGGTAGGGTGTGTGCTACTGGTATACATTTTTAGCAGGCCTAGCAATATGGATTGGGTTTAATTAATAAAATGTGGTTTTATACTTTTAATGTAATTGCTGCTTTATTTATAATGCATTTATTGTATTTATTACTGTTGTTCAGCAACCACAGAGCTTCAGTTATAAAGTGATATAGAAATAAAATAATAATGATAATTAATAATAAAAATAAAATAGCTGGATTTGGATAGTTGCTTTTTCTAGCTGTGTCAATTGAATTGCCATCTTTGGACAGAGGAACTTATCTGTTCTAAACAAATAAATTATCAAATAGATAAACCAGTGAATAATAGCACCAATATAATCTGGCATGTTTCCTTATGCTTTTGAATGCTTTAGGGACACAATGGAGCATCCACAGAATTCCTGAAAAACCACAGGTTTGAGGATATGGAATCCCATATTGCTACTGCAATGATGCCTGCTAGAAACTTCCAGTATTGCTAGACTCCACTGGATCCTGGTACATTTGCTATTGGCTTCGAACTATCCAACTCTTACATGGATTTAGGGACATGGAAATTTTCATTGATGCTTTGATTCTGCCCCACCTCAGCCCCCTGGAACAAAGCTAGGTGGTTCTGCTAATTTACGTCTGAGCACTTAATCCATACAGAGTAGCCACCAGGTAGAGCTAACATGGCATTAACTTAATTCCAGCTGGACAATAGCTTCAGGGGAGAAAGCAAAATACACAGGAAAAGTTACACCATTAGCAATATATTGTACTCCTATTGGTGACAAGAGGGAAAAGACTGTTTTAATGAAACATTTCCAAGAAACAGGCTATGGCATCAGCAAGATTTCTTCTGTTTGCTAAAAACACATAGCAGTATCTATTTTAAATGGATTTGACCTTAACACAACGTTTCTAAAATGACACCAGCTCCATCCTCCTCCACCAGTTCTATCTCCTGAAAGATGCAGGGAGATGCTCCAACTTAGCTACCCTGAACTAGAAAGAATTAACACAGATGCAAAACAGGAACAAAAGGGTCAGGTTCCATTGGTAGTTAATGTGTGATGTGGTTACAGTAGAGCTTACCAAACAACAGACTGTTTTGGACATCCATTTCAGGCTTCATATGAATGGCTTACAAAGCAGAGAATGAGCATCAGGAATACCCATTCTTCTCCAAAATCTTTTTTCCTGTCCTCCTGTCAGACATCAGCTCTGGCACTTCTGTCCAGATGTGCTGCAATCCTTGATATATCTAAGGATGTGCAAAGAATCAATGTGGAGGGGCGACAATCCAAATTATTTTCCTGGATTTCCCCCATATTGTGAATAACTTGAACTGATGTGATAGAACCAATTTTTTTATAATGCAGCTGTGATTTGTGCAAAGTTCCCACCCTCCTTTGGTAAATCCTCAGGAAATGTGCGCAAATTGCAAATTGAACTGTGTGTAGTTTAAAATTACACAAATTCTAGCACTGTATGGGCCTGACCGACCTCAATGCAAAAAGGAGTGTGGGGGGGGCGGGAGAGAAAGCAGGGAAGAGGGCAAAAAGTCAGCAACGTAGTCATATCCAAGTTAGTACAATGAATAGTGTATGTTGCAACAAATATATTACCAAAATAAATATATTGTAGTCGTAATAATGATGGGAAGAATGAAAGCAGGAGGAGAATAAAAAAGCATGACTTCATTTGGAAAGCTCATGGCAGGTGAAAAATAATAAAAGAAAACACTAATTAAAAATTACTCTATGTTATATGTACAAATCATGTAAAGCTAGCGGAAAACTTCAGTGCTAATGCTGAACTAGATAAAATTGACTTGGCCAAGTTCTTTGTGACATAGGGAATATGGACATCTAATAAGGAGTGACCACATAAAACTAACAAGGATAGTTACCAAGGCAATATGCTGTGCCCAGGGCTGCAAAACGCACTTGTGAATGAAATAAAATATTAAAAGTAAACCAATATGTGCAAATTTAAAGATTTGGATTCCATTTGCTCAAAAGACCTGAATTGCGCAAATCACCATTTGTGCAAAAGGCACTACAAACAGGCAGATCTCCATTACCGACATACACAATTATTTCATGCACATTTCAAGAACCTGAAAAAAATCCACTACAAATCTGTTTCTGATCACTGCTTCAGAAATGCTGCCGAATTCCATCCACAAATCATGGTTCAAGATGCCTGGAATAGATACCAGCAATTATTCAATTTCTATGTTTGAGTTATAAAGAGCTTGCAATCCAGTTGATCTAATCCATAAAAGCAATTTCACAGAACTGAAAACAATCCATCATTAATAATTCTTATATTGCACTCCTGTAATGATAGTCCTACTCAGAAGTAAATTGCACAGATTACAGGTAGACATACTCCCAGACTAAGTACATTCAAGAGAACAATCTTAAAATGCAGCAATTTGTCTGACTGATTTATATCCCACTTTTTTCTTACACTGAACTCAAAGCAGCTGACATCATTCTCATCCTCCTGCAATCCTATGCAACTGGGAAATGCTGACAGTCGTGGGACTTTTCTCCATCTAAACATGTATAGGGTGTAAATTCCTATGCACATTTACCTGGTCACCTTAAATGAGTGAGACTTAAAATGTGCTGTAAGAGTAACAGAATAAGGGACATTTCTATTCACTCTCTCCACAAAATTATTTGTAGCTCAATTATAATACTGCCCTAGGTTGTTAAGAAGCCTACTTTCTATTTAGTTATTTTTCTTCCACGAGCTCTAAGTTGTCCTGTGGCATCAAGTTCATGTCTACAGAAGCACCAGATCACTCAGTTTCTCAGTTCCAAGGTCAGAAAACAGCTCTGATCTCAGAGCGGTAAGACCCTCCTGGAGCATGCTCCCCACTCAAGCTAGTGAGAGGTTACTCAGAGGAGATATTCAGGAGGTAGAAAGAGGAGAGGAATCACGAAGGGACAGAGTTTCCTGGTGGTACCTCAGCTTCCTTCTGTACTGCTCTGAGGCACTGCAGTTAGGACAAAACAGGCCAACTAGAGCCCTGCAGAGCAGTAGGAGCTCAGAGGTGACCTCTGCCTCCAGGTCCCTCTTGCCTTGCACAGGTTGCCAGTAACTCCCCAAGTTCTGAGCGTTACAGGCAGCCTCACTGGATGGCTCCCTTAATCAACCTGCCCATATGCAATGGATCTCTGCTAAGGTTGTCCTTTGGGTGCCCCTACTGGAAGAGGTATGGAAGGTCAAGAATAGGAGAAGATACTTTTAAATGATACACCACTCTGAAACTCTCCTCACAAGTGTTTCTGGGTGTGGCATGAGCCTCCAGAATGCTTTCCCCAAAGAACTTTTTATTTTCTCAGGCTTTACACACACACACACACACACACACACACACACACAGAATTATACTGTAATCCTATACCTATCGACCTGGGATTACCTCCAGGTGAGAATAGGATAGCATCATTTACTACCTTGAAAAAATGATTTCTAAAGAAAACACTTTTAACTGCTGTTTCTCAGTGTTTTGTTTGAATGTATGTGCTTTTTTGGGATGTGCTTTTATCTGCCAACCATCCTGCTGAAGACCAATATGGACATTTCGTAAATAAATGGTGGCAGGACATACAATTTAAGCTATTACAAATGACAACAAGGAGGAACTTGCTCATTTTCTGTTTATTTTTAATGCTAACTAGTTCTTATCTCATTTGTATTTCATCTTGTCATTATTATTATTTTTGTTTATTATGACTTTAGGTAATAACGACAGAGGCAAGTATTTCAGTCATAATGGCAAGCTAATGCATGCTGATCTGAGAATCTCAGTCCTGCAATGTGATCAAAGTAAATTCCAGATCAGTCCAAATATAATTACATCATGGATATTCACCAAATTGACCATAAGGTTGCAACTGGATGATGGGAGGTCACGGCCCATGTAAGGTTTGGCAGTAGATAGTAGCCCTCCTATTCCCCAAAGATTATTTACCTATTTATTTCTATAATCTTTACCCCTCCTTTCTTTCTCAATATGAAGCACTCAAATGAGTCACAACATTTCTCAAAATGAGCCAACAATATTAAATACTAAAACAGAACAAAAAGCCACCAACAATATAAAAACAGTGATAATACATAGACTGTATTAACTGAACACATATAGCACCAACAACTGCTCGTCATGGTGGTGGGTGTTGTCTCCACTATCAGACATTATGGGCTAGTTTGCACAACACAATGGTGTAATGGGTTGATTTATGTGTCATCTGAACTCAGCTAGCAGCAGCTATTTGAAGGTTAAATAACCCTTGCCTAACCCTAAACAAACCATGGGTTCTCCGAGGTTAGTGTAAGCCTGAAATCACCCTCATTGCCTAGGTTCACATGAGGCAACAAACCATGGTAATTCAAGGTGGAGTCAGCTACGTGCATAATGGCAGACAGAACACTTTGTGGTACACAAAAAGTTAATAAACCTACACTGGGATGTTGAGTCATCTGAATCAGGTCTATGCTGCTCTGTATCAACTGTTGGAGAGTGCAAATAGTGGGTACTAACACACTTATGCCTTGCTCATAAGCTTTTCACAGGCTTCTTGTTGACCACTGTGCAAACAGAATATTGGATTAGACAGGCCTTTGGGCTGATCCAGCATGGCTTTATGTCCCACTTTTCCATTCCAAAGATCAGATTGTTCAAAGCAGCTTACACAAGTATAAAAACATAAACAATTGCGAATTATTAAATTACAATAACAAGTTAAAAACACAAGCAACCAGCCACAAACACAAGCAACCAGAAACAGAGGTTAAACATCTGTTCTAGCATTCACTGCAGCGGAGATAAGAAAGCATCTTCAATAGAAGAATCCTCTCTGGGCATAAAGAGGGTGCTTAGTTTTGCTTGAAGATTCGGACATACGCAATGTAATGGAGCTGCTCAGGGACAGTATTTCAGTCCTAACACAGGTAACTGTTCAATGCACATTATACGACCTTTTGAGCAAAGTGCTGTTTTCTTCAGGTTGTGAAATATACAGAAAAGGTGAGAAGAATACCTCTCTCCTTTTGCAAGACTATTCATGTCCCACAAAAAATAGGGAAAGCATTCAACAACTCTTTATGGTAGGAGGACATGAATTTCGAAGATCCCAATATCGCAATTCTTAGAAAGTTTAGATGGAAAAAGGGTCCTAGAGTTTTCAGCATACCTCAGCCAACTGTGCTAGGAACTACATGGTTTTTATTCCTGCATGAGACTGTGGGCCAAGAGAGCTAATTCTAAGAGGAGAAAAAGTCGTTTGGCACCTCAGATTCAAAGAATATGCCTTCAGCCCTACAAAAAATCTTGGAACCTGTCTCCAATAAATCCAGCAGATCATCTCAACTAATAGGGGTTTGTTTCCAGGCCACCCCTGAAAAATGCCAGAACAAGCTCAGCCAGACACTTTTGCTCAGCTTTAGCATAAAAGTTTTGCCCTGTATCAGTTGGTGGGTAGTGTCAGATGTACTTAGAGGTTTTGAGTACCTACCAACTTAATTTCCTTCAAAGCCAAAATGGATCATTACTCTGGAGTGTTTTCAGAAATTTAAAACCTGCTGCTGCTTCTAGGTAAGGCTGGAAAAATGGACAAGAGGAAAGGCCCAATCCAGAAACGGGATCAGGTCCAGTTGTGCCTTGTCAGGGCTCTGGCAGATGCTGATGTCAGAATGGATTTCAGTATTCTTCAGCTGACAAACAAGTGAATAAAGCTAGGCCTATTTTGCCAGCAACAAAAAAGCTCAGCACAGGTCCTGTTTAAATTACAGTATCCCTGTTGATGGATTTGGACCTCCTTTGCATCAAACAAAGTCCTAGAAAGGAGCGCTTGAAGATGCCCGTCTGCTTCTTAGGAAGCCCCAGGAAGAAGGTCTGTCCCTATGGCACTGTTTGCCTCCTCTAAAAAGGTTCCAGATAACAGAATGCAGGACCTGGAATAGAGGAGGCAGAAGAGCATGGAGGCAGGAATCCTAAACGGCTAGGTGGATTGTGAACTGAACTTTCTTGGCGAAGTGTTGTGTTCATCATGTTGTATGTAACTGTTCATGTGCACACATCTGGACTCTGCTACTCCAGCAAACACTCATGGTGGACCTTGGGCCGGAAGCACTGTTTATCCCTGGATCAGGGCCATATAAGGGGAACTGGAAGGCTCATTTTTACCTCCTCTATCACAACACTTTTGGTCTTTTGAAAGTCAGAGCAAAAGTGTCTGCCGGGCTGGGGAAAGCCTGACCTACCCATGCAGTGGGATGCAGTGGGCCTATGGTGACTGATCTCAGTGTTCCCCATGCAATTCTTAGCATGCAGAGAATCAGAATGCCCACGTCGGGTCAAGCGCTCAGTGGTATGAGGAAGCTGGGGCAAGCCTGACGTACGTCCTAGTCTTGTGCCTCAACCATGCTAACTAAGGTGGGCAGGACTTCTACCCAATCAAAGGAGGAGAGTGTATGGATGTGATGGAGAATTCATATATCAAGCACAACACTGAACAAATTTCCAAAGAATGGGCAGCAAGGTGGCTGCTAGTAAGCAGCTTGCCAGCTGAACCATGGGACACTAGAAACCTACTGAAGGGTCTTGCCAAGGGCCGTACGAAACAGGATAGAGGGACAATAAAAAGCGGGCCTCCAGGGCAGATGAAAGCCTAGAAGCTTTGCCCAAGTGGGATGTGAATCCATCATTAGCAGCTACAGCTCCCTGCATCCCATTTCCACTTTACCCAGGCGCAGGGACTCTGTCAGAGATGGGAGTCAAGCACGAGAGGGTATTTTCAAAACTGAAATGAGAAGGTACCACTACTAGATACACATTTAAAGTAATATTTATTTTACTTTAATATTTTAAAGTATTTTAAGTGCTATTATTTGAATAGCAATACAGGCTCAGCAAGATTGTGAATTTTCTGTTCAATGCCATTAGTCCAAAAGGGCCCAATGAGCCAATGGGCAACTTGTGAACTATGGTGGGCCTAAACAGTGTTTCAATAAAAGGAGAACAAGAAATATGGTTAAGTTGTTCCACCGTGTCCCAATTTTGGGTGCTAATTCAGTCTTATCACATTTGGTGGGTGCCTTCAAAATGTGGACATCTTTAAGTGACGGTTCATAAAGCTAGATCATGATGGAAAACTGGGAGATGGTAGTTAAGCAGCTGAATACAGTATTTTAAGCACAGACAGTAAATCTTGCTTGGGATGTCCTTCCTGATTGCCTTGTTATTCCCTGGTCCTGAGTCCACAGATTTCACCTCACTTCCTGCCTCTTCCAGAAGTGAGTTCTTCAGAGGCAAGTGCTGGATTTATGGCCAGTCCATCAGCTATTGCGCCCAGAAACATGAAGGCACTCAGCCATTAGAACCCTGCTCTGCCTGAGCAAAGAGGCCAGAGTGGAGTGATTTGGCAAGTAGTTTATGCAGTGAATCAGCTGCCATCAAATTACCTCTAAAAGGAAATATGGTCCATGGCCTATCTTGGTCCTTCACTTGGGTGAAAATGATTTGGAACAAATTTTGAGCTTGGAACTCAACAGAACCTGTAGGATGTCAAACGCCTGTTAACGGGACGGTAACGGTTTGGTCAGAACTGTTGATGCTGCAAGTTTTGGAAAAAGCAGCTACTATAACCAAACAGAAATAAGGCCAACAGAGTAATCAGGAAGTCTGCTGTGCAGGTATGTGCTAGTGTGTTATTCCCTGCCTAAGGATAGTATTTTTCAAGCATCAGCTATATCAACATGATGATGCCTTCCTCTTAGATTCAGGGACAAATATTTTCCAGGAGGAGCTGCAAAGAAAGGTGAAACAACTCTTCTTGAACTTGGAGGCAGGGAACACCCAAGCATACCCCACACCCCCACAGCAAGAAAAGAGCTTGCAAAGGAAAGTCAACTGCTTGGGGTGTCTCCTTGTAAAGAAAAAAAGAGGTTGACTTTAGGGGAATCCATGAAAAAATCAACACATTTTGATTTTAGCAGATGCTAAAACAGAAGCATGGATTGAATGGGAGATGTTACACTCTCTTTCTCAAATAAAACCAGCACTTCAATAAGCACTGCAGAAAGTAAATTGATCCATGAATTTTGATAACAGTAATTGATACAATTATCAATTAAATTTTGAGGATATGTTTCAGTTTTCTGCATTAGCAGGATTTATACATTTTGGACAACAATTTCATCTATTTATAGAAAGCAGAAAGGAAGTAATGGACAGGTATTTTATCAGATGACGTTAGAAAAAAATGGCTTTCAGTGCAATCTAATGCAAACTACCAGTATTTCCCAGCCAATGGGCCTTTTTTCTACCTAAACATGTTTAAGATTGTCCTTTAAGTCTCTTATTTTAGGAAAGTACAATTTTGTATCTTTTAGAAATAAAGTATGACCAAGCCAAAGGAAGAAAAATAATTTTAAAAAAAGATTTACTGTCTTTCAAGTTACTATAACATACCGAAATGCAAGTAAACAGAATAAACAAAACTTAACTGAAAAAAATTAAGAAATCTATAGAGGTTTTCTTTTATTTATTACATTTCTGCAGCTCCCAATAGCTGAAGCTTTATTTTTATCAGTCAACTCTAAAAGATGACATTACATTTGGTCCTTAAGTATTGCCTTCATAAAGTATTATATTTTTATGCCACAATTAGGAGAGAAAAAAGTTATATCACCTCAAAAAACATGCACACTGATACATTTTTACCTTCATAATGAATATTACTATAAGAAACAAAATCAACTGAAGCAAATGCAGTGGTTACTAAAAATCAGAGATTTGCCTTAACCAGGAAAAAAAAGAAAGAAAACAATTGCTAAATTCTAGACTACAAAGAAATGAATCACCGAACTCTATTTAATTTCCAATTTTGCTTTCCTTGGAGAAACAAAGAAGAATATTTGTATTCTCCATCTGTGTGAAGGCAGTAGATTTTGGTATTTAACCAGCCAACCAAACACCAAAAAGCATTTAGGCTACAACCTAAGACACACTTACCTGTGTGTAAGCTCAGCTGAAAGCAATTAAACTGACTTTTCAGTAAATATGCATAGGATTGCACTGTTAGCACTTAAACCACATTTACAATAATTTGCCAGACGACTAAACCTGCTTTTCATTTGTTGTCACCCTCCACACACAGACACCCAGATCTTTTTACAGAGCTGGTTCCATTTCTTATTTGCAATCCTCTGTTGTAGTATTTGCCAAAAAATATTGCTATCACCTTATCACTAAAACATGAAAGGTCTATGAATTGCTTTTCTTGATTTTGTTGTTTGGATCATGCCTTCCCCTGTACTTCCAGCTGATACGGCCAAATAGGCAGCACTTACTGGTCCCAGATGATTACACGCAGATCTCGAAGTTTCAAGTTTGGATGACAACACACACACACACAGCCATTTGTAAATGAGTAATTGTGCACAAAATATTTGCTCACATTTCCCTGGTAGGGTAGTGAGATACTCAGTTTGGAATTAGTGCTTTTCCATCATCTGTAGGGTTGAGGAAGACAGAGAGAGCCACATCTAACATCTACTCAGGTGTTGCCATAATGGATGTGATTTCAACAATTTTGGAGGGCAAAATGCAAGTTTTAGGAATATGTAAGGCATTCACACACATGCATACATGCACAATCCAGCTGAATACAGCAAGGTTCTGTGCACATTACAAAGCATTTAATAATACAGCATCAGGCCGGGTACAAATAACATTCCTTGGAGGAATCACAACACATTTTAGGACCTGCACTGCCGTCCAAATTTAAGCTGACTTTTTTTTTGTTGTCTTTTCATTTTTTTAGCCATCTTGAAATAGGTAGGACAAGTAGTCCCCAGAGAAATAAATAACATCACAGTTAACTAAGTTAGAGGAAGCAGTACATCAGACAAGCTTTTCAGGTTTCTTCAGTGCCGCTGTTCAATTGCGGTCTGGATAGTATGAAATGAAATAAACAACAAAAATGAAGGCAACACTGATATGAAATGAAATGAAATGAAATGAAATAAAGATATAACACCAATTTGGGAAAAATGCCTTAAAACTCTGATTCACAATCCTTTTTTTGTTCTATGCCTCTATATCATGAAGCTTCCTTATAAAAGGGTGGGGGAGAGGACTTTAAAGAGTTAAACGCTCCCTACCATTAATTTGCATCTGGTGCTTTGAGAGTGTGTGTGTGAGTGTGTGTGTGTGTTTTCTTCCCTGAAAAGTTGGCAGAGCCACCGATTTTCCATAATGCAAGCATTTGGGAATTGTGAGCGGAATGAAACCGATCCAATCTCCTGACTGCGACATGAATTTTCATTAATTACAACCTTGTCAGCAAAAGCATTATCAAAGCTGAATATGAAAATGCTAATGAGTTCTCATTTGCATATTTTTCTTTGTTGGAATGTCATTAATTATTACATTTTATGATGATGAATGCAGCTGTCGAAGCTCTCCGATGCATAATTAGCCATCAGAATGCCAGGAGCCGATCAGCATTTTTGGGTAAAAAAAAAACCAAAAAAACCAACAACAACAAATTTCACTTCAACCTCTTCCACTTCTCCCTTTCCAGTAGGGGGAAAAAAACCCCCAAAGTTTGTGGAGATGAAGATGGTTCTGCCATCTTTTTACTCTGAGGAAGTTATGGTATGTGAAAAGAGAGGTTTCTCTTAATTTTATGACCATATTATTTTGTTTTTGCCGATCTCAGTCTTATACAATTGGAACAGCTCTTAATAAAAAAAATCGTTATTCCAGCTTAATTAATGCCATGCTTAATTATAACACCATGATGTCAGCGGTTTTAATTAAGTATTGGCTCAGTTACAAAAAACTCCTTGCTGCAGTAAGAGTCACTATCCGCACATTTGTGAAAATCTTTTCACTCCTGATTGGGAGGGGGGAGGGGAGGGGCCGTTCTTACTGGTTTGTGAGCCATTTCAAATATCAACAAGCATTAAATTCTGCATAACGGAAGAGAGGCGCACGGAAGGAGGCAGATTGAGAAGTGGGGGCTAGCGAATTGTTCCAGTACACTACTTGGATATACTTTCAGCCTTTACCTACTTGACCACTTTTTTGAGCTAAAGTGTAAGTGAAGATGACAAAACATAGCTCATCCTCTCTCAGCCGCTGGGAACGGTGTTTATAAGTAAAAAAGGAAAAACAACACAGAGCAGATGGGACCATTACACATGACCAAACCAATCAATCACAGATGAAGGGCCCAGGTGCAGTGCAGCCGCGCAACAACGCACCATTTCACAGTCTGTCAGACACATACACATGGTCGTACATGAATGACCCTCCTCGGCTCCCCCAGGACCTCATCTGGAGCGCTTCTCCCCTTTCGCCTGCCTAAGCTCCAAATGACGTCTTCATAATCGCCCTGTCTCTCTATCTACTTTAACTCTGGCTAAGAGACACGGATGGAAGAATCGAAAACGTAGAGAAGGACAAGGACCCCCATCATTTTCATGCATAAATAATTATTTCTCCTTCTCACTGAATCATGCACATAGCCCATAAACACCTAAAAAGGGAACAGAACAAAACCCAGTTTTCATACCATCAAGGAAGTCACAAAATTATGAAAGAAGCTACTTGAGTGGACCATAGTTGATGGCACTTGTATACTTAAAAGACCAGAAGCTTTTCAAAAGACAAACATGCCAAACAGAGAGTGCTGTCCTAACCTGAAAGTTTTTTTAAGCAACTTATCAAAGACTTGAAGTATATTCAGATGTAATGAAGTTTTTGTCTGATCTCAACGTGCATATCAATCCATGCTTTACACCTGTATCACAAAACATGATCTTGCTACATTAACATTTCAATTTTAATTGCATGGATTTGAAAATAATCCATGGAAAATATTTTACTTCATTACAATTGCGATCAGGAGCCCAGCATTTGAGTTCTTGATCTACACCACACTCAAATGGATGAAACGTGCAAGAGAAAAGTTACGGTTAGGAAGCTGGAATAGTAGAGCGATCCCAGTTCAAATCCCCACTAGCCATGCAACTTGATCGGGACAGTCACGATCTTTCAGGACCATCTAACACAGAAGGCTCTTCTAATGATGAAATTGGGAGGAGAGAGACGATCCAAAAACCACTTTGGGTTCCTTGGAGGAAAGGTGGGATACAAATTTGACACGAGTGAGATGCAAGAAACGCTTATAGTGCAGAATGCTGCTGCTAAGGGTTCTAATCAGGTAACAACAGGCTCTTGCAAAGCACTCCATTTCGTTTCCCCAAACAGTGCTTTGTATCCACACCCCACTGGCATCAGCACATTCAGTCCTCATTAGGCTGCTTGGGAAGATTTCCCTTAGGGTTTTTCCCCTCCCTTTAAGGATTTTTTATCCTTCCTCAAAGCCTGCTGATAGATCCCTCTTTTGCATGGATGGTGCCATTTTGACAACAGAAGGATCCAAACTCCTCCCTGAATTTTAGAAATAGGCATGGCAAATAGTAGGACTTTTTAAATATTAAATATTTGTTTTAACTTTTTAATTTTTTTCTTACATTTTGTATTGTTGAACTGTCCCGAGACTTCGCTAATGAGACGGTCTACAAAAGTTTAAATGAATGAATGAATGAATGAATGAATGAATGAATGAAATGAATGATTACAATGGCTTCAATCCTACGTTTCCATGTGTGGAATGCTGCTGATTGGATGCTGCCACTGGTGGAAAGGAAGAAGAGAGGATTTTTATCAATTCCTCTTTCCTCTGAAAGTCCCCTGCACTCCTTGACCATTTTTAAGGGTCCCTTGAAGCAACATGGGAGGTGGGAGGGGGCTGCAGAGCTTAAGTCCAGGAGAAAATTGCCCTTCCACCAGTGGAAGGTTGCACTGGGTCTGTGATTCTTTCTCTCCAAAGAAGAGCAATGCAAGATCCAAGCAACTGATAAAAATGGGCAAAACCGTCTCTGAACAAGCTCAAGACTAGATATTCTACATGGAAAATCTTTCACATACCTGACTAAAAGGCAAATCAAAAAGCTCCAGCAACAGATATGGAGAAAAGCAAACTAGTACAAGTATCCAAAGAGATTTGAATACAACGTTCATCAGGATCCTAAGGTCATAATGGTATCCTACGCATGTTTTGACAGGTGAGTCTTCCAACCATCACACTGGCCAGGAAATGCCAGTGACTGTGAGGCTTCTATTTGTCTACACATAAACATTGAACTGCTCCTTCAATGCACTCTTCTGAAGAGTTTCATTCCAAGAATGGTGCAGCATGAGATTATTTTTAAATCCATATAAAAGTAAGGCAGACGAAACCACAAGACGCAGTGCTAAAATCATAAATATGAGCTTTAGCTAATAACATCTATTTCTCTATTCCTTTAAGAACACATGGTAATTTTATCTGAGAATAAAAGGGGAGAGAGTTGCTAAAAATTATTACGTTTTTTCTTATTTTTAGTTTCTAGGATAAAAAAAGCAAGCAGAAGTCTACTGGCCTCTCAGAAAAGAATAAAACTGGAGATACTCAGTGGTAAAAGAAAACAATGGATTATTGGCTACTAGAGGGAAAACAGGCCACAACCACCACAACATTGATAGTTGCCCTTGAGTACCTGCCTAAAATGCCCATGGAATCTTACTAGAGCATTTCTGTAATACCAGCTTTGGAGGTGTTGCATAGGCACAGTATAACAGTCCTATTTCTCAAGCATTTAGGAACAGGTACAACTTTAGATGTGGCAAAAGTGTGGCTATACTACTGTTTAAATAGACAGGAACACATCCAGAAAAATGTATTACTGTATTATTCATATTACATTACAGATAGCTTAATACAAAGGTATATTACAAATTAATGATGGGGGAGTCTCAGGTATTTTCATTTTTCAAAAGAGGTTTTCATCACTTCTTGTTTGCAACATTAGAGAAAAAGAAAGCACCCAGCCATGGCTAAATAGACATTTCATTTAATTGCTAAAATCCAAGTACAAATGAGTGGCAATTTTAGTAATTTGAAATCTAGTACTGCCTATGCCCAAATGATTCCTTAATGGGGGGCTGCCCTTTGACCAGTTTTGGTATTACTGGGAGACAAAATGTGACAGACCTAGAGGTGTTAGAATCAGGTCACAACCAGATGCTTATAAAGCAGGGCAGAGATGATAGAAAAAGCATTACGGGATGGTGGGCAGATGGCACTGAACCCATATTTTTTTCCTAAACACACTTCTCACCAGCACTCTTCTTCCGGTATGGACTAGCAGGATAACAGAAAGAGCATCATACCTGCTAGAAAGAAGACTTGGCTCCAGTTGGTTCTGATATTACACAACAAAAGAAAGCACCCGCTGGCCCCACCCAACAGTCAGAAAACAAGGGCTATCCGAGTTTTGCATTTTAATTATTATTACTATTATGTTTCATTTCCAACCTGTCCCATAGATGAAGCTCTCCGGGAGGTTTACGACAAGGCAACAATTCATGTTCTTTACAGATGAATTTGGGGCGGTTTGTATTTTGTTACCTGTTTGGGGTGGTTTGTATTCTGCTTGTGAGGCACTTAGAATTCATAGGATTGAAAGGCGGAGCCTACCAGGTCAAATGGAATTAAGTCAAGCATGCAGACTCTGCCAGAAGAAAAGCAGCTGCTCAAAAGCGAGTAAGAAGGAAGGGAGGATTGCTAGGGCAGGTTTCTGTAGCTCTTGCCACCCACTCTGTTTTTTGAATGATGTTCCATGCTTTACAGCAGCCTTTCCCTACCTGGAGTTCTCCAGATGAACTTCAATAAGCTAGCGGGGAGTGTGGGAACTGTAGTCCCATGCTTCTGGGGGGAAGCTGGCTGGAGAAGGTTGCTTTGCAGAAGCCTGGCACACAGCCATATTTTAACATATGACCATTTTACAATAGTCCACAGTGTACCTGTTCATATGAAGGTCAGTGGAAGTGAACAAGCTGGTTTCCCATCAAGGAACCATTCGGAAATGACGTATCCAAAATGTGGAATTCCTGGAGCTGCTATATACCAGTGCATGGAAATTTAGTAATTTGTATTTAACTGCACTGGAACACTTTCACCGTTTGGGTCACATGCCTCCCTTTTATCTCTATGTTGTAATGCCATGTTGATGGCTCGTTAAAATCTCTTCAACCAAAGTTATGCATGAAGGTCATCATTAAAGCTAGAGATTCCCACATTTGAAAACAAAACATGTTTTTCCTTTCCTGAAAAGGTGCTTTGGATTTCAGAAAGAGAAGCAGAATAATTTCAGCTGCACCACCTTTTAGCTAATCAAGAAACATCCATGAGAGGAAGGAAGTCTCCCCATGCAAACAATTTTATTTCTGCATCTATTAATAGGAAAGGCTAGCTTGGCACAGGGCTACAGCCAGCACCCAAGGGTGCCCAGTACACAAATAACCACATCCGCCACCTGGAAGGACCAAGACAGATCCTTGTCAAGTCCGGACCATAACCTCAGCTTACCGAACTTCCAAAAAGCAGTAACAACCGTTTCTTGGGTTCATCTTATGTGTAGCAAATTTGCACTTTTAAAAATGGCAAAGTATATATGCATGATATCTTTTTGAGCCCTTGTTTGAAAAAAGAAGAAAACACTTTAGAAGGTATTAGCCAAGTAAGAATCTAAATTCCTGTATTAAAAAGTACATTTTTCTTGCATTCTTTTAAAGCAGTAAATAAAATTATGCTTTATTTAAAGAACGAAGTACTGCTATAGAAAAGAGCCCATTCACAACCAGAGTGCAAGTGTCTTTACATGCAAACCCGTGAAAGAGTCCAACCCAGAGTTCCTCGCATTTTTTAAAGAAGAATTTACCTTAACTGGATCATATCCAATTTATACAGCATAACCAATTTTACAGCACACCAGGCTGCAGTACCGCAAGTGAAACAACTCCTTTGTCTGGGGTGGGTAGCTTCAGCCATCACCCGTTGAGAATTTATGAAAAGTTCAAAAGACAGCTGCCTGGAACAATGCACTTGTTTGGCTTAAAAAAAGAAGACTTTATTCCATTAAGAGTATAATCCTTTGCATTGTCAGAGCAAGTCCTACAACTTCTAGCACCCCTACCCAGCCACTCATAGAACCTTCTTCTATCTAATATGCAACACTTCCATAATATTCATGTCCTAAATTTTCCAAAAGCCTGGTTGCTAAAAATGTGCCCCCGTTGTTTCTCCCTCAAGAGAAAGGGTGAATGAAGTGAGCTTGAAATGGTTGGAATGGTTGCAACAGGTTTTGCCTGTTTCCAATCCAGGGCATTTCGGAGGGCATTCATTCCCAGGGTTGCCTCAAGTTGGAGACAACTTGACAGCACAATTTTAGGATTTTTTAAAAGCATGCGGTAACACAATCTGTATATATGTCTATTCATTCACACTCAACTGTTGTGATCTACTTAAAAGGTGAATACATGTGTCGTTCTTCAACAGATCTATTTACACCCTCTCATCAAGAATTGTTCTGAATTTCAACTTAGAGGTCTCCTCCATTCATATCGGCAAGACATATATCCACACAGTGATAATATTCTCTTCTTTTGAGCTCAGCAGAAACCTGGCCGGGGTGGGGGTGGAATGTGAGCAGACTGCAGACATATTTTAGGGTTGTTGTTTTCTAGTTTTTCAAATTAACTGTAGTAAAAGCAGGCCCTATTATACCTTGAAATCTAAGGCACTAAAATGGCATTTTCTGTCCTCTCCATATAATTACAGAGGCTTTGTTTCTTTTGTTACAACAAGCACTACAGGTAAACCATAAAATGGAAGGAATAATGATCAGGTTCTACAGGACAGCTTAAACGGTGCCATGACATTCCTCTCTTCTATGGCGGTGCTGTTGAACCTTTCATTACACCAGAGATGGGAAATGATCCAGCAGAAGATCATCCAACCAATCCCCCTGCTTGTAACATGGTTCTTCCTGTACCAAGGCAATTTGCACCATCCAAGGCCCTCTTCTACTCTCATCAAATATACCGAGAGATGCCATGCAGACAAATCGTGCATTCTCAGTAGAAACACATTAGCAAAATTCAAGAAATAGTGCAACCTATTTATCTTCATTTAGAATGGAATCCCATGATATTCAGTAGGTTATAGGCTCAAGAAAATGCACACAGCTTTGCAGTGTTGCACTGAGATCTTGAGCAAATCTACCTGGACACAAGTTCCCTTGAGCTCGAGGGAATTTATGGACAGATAATTTGAAAGAAGCAAAAATGACAAAATCAAGGCAGTATGTCATACTTTGGTCACATCATGAGAACAGAAGACTCCCTTGAGAAGACAATTGGAAAGACGAAGGCAGAAGAAGAAAAAGATGCCCAAATTGACTCCATATAAAAAGCCACAATCTTGCATTTAGAACACCTAAGCAGGAATGTAATGGGTGGGACATTCTGTAGGGCTTTCATTTGTAGGGCTTTCATCGTCACTGACTTAACAACAAGTTGATACAAGACTAGATCTTTGGTCAGGTTGCCCAGACAGTTTAAACTGGAACTTGCACTTTGCACATGCATTCCTTGAAGTTCAGTCCCTCCAACTGAAAGAAGTGAGTTAAGAAATAGCCCTGTCGGGATCTTGGAAATGACTGCCAGTCAGAATGGGTGGTATTAAAATAGAGGGGCTGTTTGCCCGACTTAAGTTTTGACATATATTTTGGACAAGTTAGGAAGAGTTCCATCCCCTATCACAAAAAGCACCCATCTCCAAAGCAGCTGTTTCCAGTACCCTGAAATTTTAAACAACACCAAAAAATGCAGGCCTCCAAACACCTTAATCAAAGGCAGTTTCACTTATTATGCAAGAACAAACCTAGGCATAGCACCAGTCCTTTTCTCTACAAGAACTGAGCTTGCATTCACCTTGAAGCAAACGCTGAAGTGAATCAAACAGACCTTTTACCTGTAAAACGCTACGTGGCTTGGAACCTGCTAGAGCACCTCTCCCAGCCCCAGTCTCCCTGGACACTATGCACAGCCTCTGCGGTCTTCCTGAAGGTGCTACACACAAGAAGCTGGGAATGTAGAGACTAGGAGGAGAGCCTTTTCTGTGGGGACCACCCATCTCTGCTATGGCCTGGCTGGCACCAGATTTGCCATCCTTTCGGTTACGACAGGGTTAAAACAGCCCTCTTTGCGGAGGTCTTTAAAGATCTCCCTGGCTCCAAGGACCTGATTGATTTATCCAGGTGGTTTTTTTCATTCGTCTTGGCTGGTCTTTTTGTTGTATTTTAATGCTATTGTGATTATTTTTAAATGTTCCAAATGCTGTTTGATATATCGTATTTTATATATTTGTTTGTATATCTTGTTATGAACTGCCCAGAGAGCTTCCGCAATGGGCAATACAGAAATGTAATAAACAACAGTAGTAGTAGTAATAATAATAATAATTTTTGGTTTGCTACACATACACAAGTATGTTAAAAGTCTATAGTAGTGTATCCTACTAGGACCCAACACTTGCACAGAAGCCATTCCATGCTTCTCACAGTTGCCGGCAATGAGCAGAGGGGTCTATTCCTCAATCTGTGCAGGTCAGCAGACCATCCAGGCCTTGCTGACCATTTCCAATCTTGAAACAAGAGTTTCTGGTAAGCCCCTGAGTTATTTTTTAGAAGCACCAAAGTTCAGTTGCACAAGTGTGGGTCCAGTGAGCACAACAGAACCAGCCAAGTGGCCATATTGATGCTCCAGGTAGCCTATATGCAGAGCTGGATACCAGGTTATTTGTCCCACAGATCTGCTTCTGCCATGTGCCTCAACTTGTATGGTCTTTGCAGAAAAAGCACTGGGAAACTGAACAGCAGAGAGTCAGGGGGAAAAACTAACAGAGATTAAAAAAATATTCTACTAAAATAATACTGTGCTCAGAATCATGTGAACTTATATAGAGGTGCCTGCTAAATGATAAAGAGAAATTCCATTCATAACCTATATCAGAAATCAGTGAAAAACTCTTCTTAGATAGTCTGGAAAAAAGACATGTGTGCAAGAGGCAAAGCCACAAGCCAGAGACGCTCATCTTATTTTTGCTTTACTATTGTTTTGTCAATTGAGGAGGGGATGAAAGAGAGGAATGACAATCACTTTTCACCCGTCTCCTGCCCCATATGGGACCGTCAACCTACACCTACAAAGTGCAGGGGCACCTCAACTAAAACGTTTACCAGTCAAATCAACTGAAGTGGCAATGCACAAGGCAGGCGAAGGAGGGCATCACTACAAAGGAAAGTATTTCTTGTACAGCATTTTTTTTCAGGCAAATGTCTAGCCCTCGTGAGCATGGAAATGATGGAGCTATGCAGACTGTACCTGTGACACTCTGAGATGCCAAGCTAAATTAATTAGACATTCTAATATTTGGGATTGTGGTAGTGGAAGGAAGCTTGAGCATTCTGCACTGCTCCAGGCATGCGTTTCATGATTTTATTTATTTAGAAAGCTTCTATGCCGCCCCACTCGCCGAAGCCTCGAGGCGGCTTACAACAATAAATAATAACAATATAAGGCAATATAATATAATTAGAGACGTCCTAGCCTTACCAATAGTTTGCATGCTTTTTTCTCTCTCTCCCTCTCCCTCTCTTTCTTCAAGGACTGTTTCAAATGGGGAAACCCCCAGAAACAGTGGGCAATAAGATGAGTGCCAAGGTACAAGAGCAGGATATTTGGGGGCATATTCATTCATGGGCTCAAAATAAGTAGGAGATGACTTGATGGCACACAGCAACAAAATAGAAACCCTGGTCGATCTTTGCCAAGGATCCAGAATGTGGGCAGTAAAGGTTTCTCTCTCCCAACACCAGCATAACTGAAACCACATCTCAATTCCTTTCTTCTACCTTGTGACTACTAATGAGTTTTTTTTTTTTTTAATCTTCTAGTGGGAAGGGAAAAAATAGTTTCAATTGGACTGTGAGGAGGTACGCCTCCTCTAGCCATCCTCCACCCATTTGTAGAAAGGATTTCCTTGCTCCCTGAACCTGGAAGTAAGAAAAGAAAAGATGCACAGGTACATGCTATGCATTATATAAAGATTGACTTTGTCCCTTATTCACCTCTGATATATTACAAGTTGTATTTGTACGTTGCATGTTTCTATTTTCACAGTATCGAAGCAGAAAATAAGAAAATTAAAATATACAAAAGCCAGTATATGTGTGCCTGTTCACCAATGCATATTTTACAAGCATTTTATTTTTCAGTTGTAAGCATCACTTAAAAATTCCACTACATGCCCCTACTTTGGTCCCTTCAATTTCCAGTTCGAGTCTGTGAGCTGCCCACATTGGCTTGGCTTGGCTTCTCCATTTTACTAAGCAGCAACTATTATATTGTTAAACCCTTAACAGAAAGATCACAGGCATGTAAAAGAACAAGATGCAAACTAAAACACCGTGGAGCAGTCTGAAAACTTTCCCTTGAACTGAAGGGGGCCAACTTACTTTTAAAAAGTTAATTTAAATCCAAGCAGGTAGGCATATAACTAAACAGCGAACTGTCCAAATATCTGTAGTACTCACCTTTGTTCAGCATGGATCTGATATGAGAAACCTGTGGCCAGCTTTCCAAGTGAACAAGGCATTATAGGCTAATGATCTTGGAATCAGATCTAGCAAGCTGAAATTACTACTGCATAGCTGTGGCTTCTCTTGCCCACCTACGTCAAGTACAGAAGAAATTTGCTACAGGGAAGTTGTGAAATATTCACATCCAGTGGTCAGTTCTGCAGAAGCAAGTTCCAAGAGAGTTCATGATTGCACATGCGTTTTAGTTTATGCTATGGTGATCCAGTGAATTCAAAAATACCTTCATTTTTAAGCATGCAGGCTTTTGAAAAATGATGTTACATGATGGAAGAAATATGCTCACTCTTACAAGAGAGTGAGTCTGCTTCAAAGTTAAGTCTCTTTCCCAAGATGTTACAGGTGTGCACCACATGAGCCAGCAGTGAAACTTCAGCTGGAGTGACAGCTTTATGTAATGTGATCATGACATAAACAGTCCGAGGGTGGAATCCAAAGTAGACAAAGAGCAGTTCTACTAGATGAAAAGAGCAGGCACTGAAACAGATATTTTAAACAGAGTAACTAAATGAATGATTGCCTTAAAAAAGGTGTGTTTAGAACTAATTCCGTCTCCTTGTCATACTAAATACACCACAAAGGTGCTGTTATTTGAAGTGGGAGACATTTAAAAACATTTTAAAGTATTTAAAAGCAGTGTTTTGTCTGTATGCTCTAAAGTATGCTATTGCATAATTTATGCTGCCCTGTGTCCTCCGCCTGGGAAGACATAAAGTTATACAAATTGTATGGTAAGCAAAGAGCAGGCAACAAGAAAGAGACTGCACGCAAGGGCCAGTGTGGTGTTGTGGTTAAGAATGTGCTGCTGGGACTTGAACAACCTGGTTTTAGGCCCTGCTCAGGCATGGAGCCAACCGAGTTACTTCTGGCCAGTCAGACTCTTAGTCCAGCCCACTCTGCAGGGCTGTTGTGGGGTTAAGATTGAGAGCACGGAGAGAAAAAAGCAGGATATAATATAATAAATATAATAAACAAAAAATTAGTTCTGGCTGCCTAGAATCCCAACTTCTGGGAACAGGCAGGAAAGGAGAAGAAGAAGATAAAGGAGAAGAAGAGGAAGAGGTCAAATATTCAGAAAGGATAACCTCTGTCTTTTTACTCTTCTGGCACCAGCTTGTTCAAGCATTCAATAACTTAATGGCTAAAGTAAGACAAAGGTGAGGAACACTGGCTGTTGAGACTGATCTCAAAATACACAGAGAGGATAGCGTGCTTTTGCCTGAAGTTGCGCCAGGTGGGCAAGATGGGTATCTTGGCAATCCAGCTAGCTAGCACATGAGGGAGGTGATCCAAGCAGGTAGTGGATAGGCAAATAATCATCTGGGCAGTATATGAGATGGGCCATCAAGCAGGTGGCAGCACGGTGGCTGGGCATTACAGCGTGCATGCTAGGAGGAAAAACAGGGGGTGCAGGGGCAACCAATCAGTGCTCCGTCTGCCAGCAGTTGCTAGGTGAACAGGTAAGTGGAAAATGGCGGCTGGAGCAGATGCCGCTGATCTTGCTGCCAAAGTTGCAGGCCAGAATAGGGAAATGACACAAAAACATTGGAACTGGCTTCACACATAACCAAAAGCAATGCTGAAATATGGAAACCTTCAAACACACAGCTAGTTCTCCATAGTGATTCACAGTAACCAAGCATGCCATTTTTCACCATGGTCCCAGTATTCACACTTAATGACAAGCCATTTCTTCCATGGGTTGTCATTATGTGTGAATGCAGCCTTTCTATTATGCTGTCTCCCAAGTACAAGTTAAAACCTTGTCTAACATCTGAAGTTCAAGCCTTTTCATAATATTGAAGCGTGGCTAACAGCTTTCAGTACTAAATCATTTAAGGCACAATCCCATGCAAATTTAGATAGAAAAGGTTTAGTCAGAAAAAAGGGCCTACTACGCTCAGCATGCCCCAGACAGCTGTAAAAATATACAAATCATAGTTTGTTTAATTATTTGTTAGATGTATGTGCTGTCCAACTGACAAATGATTGTAAATCTTGGAGTTGTAAACTAAATGCATAAATAAAAGAACAAAAAATAAGCAAGGAAGATTAAAACAATAAAGTATCAATGTATTAGACAATTAAGCATTAAACACATTTAAAAAACTTATCAGTATTGAAGAGAGAGCAGCAAAATGAGTTATTGTAGCAACAGTTAAAGCATTAAATGCTTGCTGGAAAATGAAGTTTCAACCTGGTATGCACTGAAGATGGCAGATGGTTTTCCCTGGGAATACCATGCCAAGGCAGGGGGATGCTACAAAGAAAACTCTCTCTCTCTCTAATTGGCTGGGTTGAGTACCTACCTGTTGCATCATTTTATATATTTGTTTATAGAAACATAGCAACAAAGAGAGTCAGAAAGGTTCTCCTGGGCCTTCTAGTCCGACCCGGCACAACACACATCCATGCATACACACAAGCTTTTCTATACTGTCCTCCAAAGCCAAATTGGTTCTCTGGACAGTTTACAAAGTTAAAAAATACAATATAATGATAAAATAACAATATAATAGCAATACATTTCATAACCTCAGCCCACGAACAAAAATAAGGCATAAAATACTTTATGAACAGAAATAAAAAATAAGCCTAAAAAACTAAATAGTTAACAAACCACAACAACCCAGCAAAATATATAAAAACAGGTATAACAATTTTATTTTAAAAAATCAACATTTAAACATTAAAATTCTGAGAGAACAAAAAGGTTTTTGCCTGGTGCCAAAAGATGCAAAGATTCAGTGCCAGGGATGCTTCTCTGGGGAGCAGATTCCACAAGAAGGACACCACCACCAAGAAGGCTCTTCCCCAAGTACCCTCCCAAGAAGGACCTCAGAAGATCATCTTAAGGTCCAAATAAGCATGTATGGGAGGAGACATTTCTTCAGATATTCAGGTCCTAAACTGGGATGGTACATGCATCATGTATAGATGCTTCATGGGATGGTACCAGAGAAGAGCCTCCAAAGACAATCTTAGCAATCAGGCAAGACTATACAAGAGAAAGCATATCTTCAGTAGAGTAGCCCTAAAGTACCCACGGTTAAGTTCAGAAGTTGACAGAATGATGGAGTAACATGTTCAAAACTGCCAGTCCTGATGAGTGACCTCTCTGCTCTCTTCTGCACTGCAGTTCTCAGACCCTCTTCAGTCTTAGCCCCATGTTTCATGCCTTGCATTGCTGCCACTGGGAGGTTTCCGGGGTATAGACAATAGGAGTCGAGGTAGATAACATTCTAGCAGCCTTATAATGTCAGCACCCTGCAGTATGAACACATGTAATGTTTTGAACTTGTAGGCCCACGTGCATGCAAGGCTGAGGTGCAGAAGCAGAAACCGAATCATCCTTTTTCCTTAGATGGTCATTTTCAAGTGCCTAAGTGCTGAAGGGGAGTGAAGAAGGCTGAGGGGCCAACAGGAACTGCTGCAAACCATCTGCACCAGCCACATTTCCTTTCCACACCATCACATCCCTTTTTGATCTCTGCAAGACTCAAAGTCCAACGCTGGGGAGGCACTTGACATGGTTCTTTCCACCTGCCTTTGGGACTCCAGCTCTGAGGCTCCAAGACCTCAAACCAATAATCCTATAGCTCCCCTGACAACCAGGGGAGCGGGGGTCACATAACACTGTGCCCTTAAACTACTGAACAACTCAAAAGTTTAGCTCAGAAGTCAGACTTTAAAGTTTAAATAAGAAAATGTTTCTGTGAGTCCTGAAATATCCCACTAAAATAAAATGGATTCCACTAAAGTTAAGTTAATCTTACCTCTTGCAAAGAACCTCCTTTGTTATCTCCCTGTGTCTCTTCTGCAAACATGAAAGGGCATGGGGAGAAACACACCTTAACTTGTTATAGCCATTTAAAGACTATTGAAGGAGGCGGATCCAATTCATTGACAAAATCAAAGCTACCAGGGGCTAGTCTGTCTTGTTCTGCTGGTATGAGCACCAACAGTGGCAAAGGTGTAAAGGAATTAGGAAAGTACTATAATTACTACTTACTGTCACAACATTAGGTGTTTCAAGATCTTCTAAAATGATTAAGTGGTCAAGTACTGCTCCTGAAGGACAAATTTTATAAACTGGACTGAGTTAAGTGTAGGATGAATCTGTCCTGGTTAATGTACCTGTTCAATTGCACATCTTTTAATTTAACATAATTAATGTTTTCAGAAAATCTGAACGGAACCACAGATGAGCTCCAATAGCTGTTAAGATATGTTAACACCACTTTGCATGTAAACAGTTGAACCTACCTTGCCAAGTTCTTGCTCATCTACCTCTGTATTAAATGTGAAATACAAACTTTTTACTCCAATAAGAGCAGAAAGACTAAGAAAATGTACTGAGAAGCAGATTCATGTAAATCAGACTGGATTTGTCCCCAAAAGACTTATAAAGTTCCATTTGTGATTAATGCAATTGAACTGGTCAAGAAAAAGAAGAAATTGGCAGTTATTTGTCTAGATGAGGAAAAGGCTTTTGACAATGTGTCCTGACCCTTTTTATTGAAAACTCTTCTGTATTTAGACTGTGATTCTAGTTTTATGAATACGATTCAAGCAATTTATGCTAAACAACATGCTACCTTTTAATTAATGGAATGCTAACTGTCTGCTTTCAAATGGAAACGGAACGTGCCAAGTGCCCTTTATCACCCCTTTTATTTATTCTCACACTGGAAATTTTAGCAATAAAAATAAGACAAGACCCAAAATTAAAGGCTTAAAAGTAAATTGAGAAGAATACAAAATGAAATGCTATGCTGATGATATAGTATTGACCATTTTAAATCCACATCAATCTGTACAGTATATGATAGACCAATTTTGGATTTTACTCAGGCTATAAGATCAATAAGAAAACAAAAATTAAAGTTTGCAACAGAACGGGAAGAGGAACGTATAAAAAGACTTCAGGATGTGAAATAATTTCAAATCTGATCAAATATTTAGGGATAAACATAATGGGACATAATGACACATTATTTCAAGATAACTGAAATAACATGAATTTTCAAAAAGATCTACAAAAATGGACTAAATTAAAAGTACAATTTTTGGGGAGAATTTTGATTATAAAAATGAATATACTACCCAAATTGAATGAATGAATGAATGAATGAATTTATTTATTAAAAGCTTTTCTATCCCATCCCCTACAGAACATCTCGGGATGACTTACAATAAATTTTTATTGCAGATGATACCAAATTTTGTACTGGGAAAAACTTTCCATAGTGGCAAAAATTGAACTCTTTTCTTTGCAACAGTAAAAAGGCTAGTATTAGATTTTAAATTCTACAAGCTAAAGAGAGAGGAGGTCTCACAGCACCTAACTTAAAGTTATATCATTATGTAGCCAGCTTGGTTTGAAGTTCAGACTGGATTATAAATGTTAGCCAATAGATTGGTGAAACTAGAAATACGAGATCTTGTAGAAGGAACACACAATTATTTATGGACCAAAGAGTCACTTAAAAAGGCCTTGACATCAAACAATAATCAAGAGCTAAGAGATGGCTTAATAAAAAATTGGTATTCTATAAGAAGAATTAGCTCTCCAATTTCTCCTTTGATGTCCCTGGTTGTAGCATATGGAATGTATTTAAGGAGAACAATGATCTTATAACCTATGGCACTATGACTGATCAACAAGGTTTAGTTAAGCCTTGGGAAACACTAAGAGATGAAGGAAAAACACAGAATGCCTTGTTTATCACCAACTGGTTTCAAGATTGAAAAAGAAAATCCAATCAGAGTATGATCCACGAAAAGACCTGACAGAATTTGAAAAGCTGATTATGGAACGAAAGGATCATTTGTTATGAAGATTGTCCAAACAATTACTCCAATTTGACACTGAAACTCAGCAAGTTAAGAAATGTATGATAATTTGGACACAGAACCTTGCAGAAGAAATGTCATCCTGCCAATGGGAAGCTTTATGGAAGAAAGACATTAAATTCACAGCAAGTCAAGCACTAAGAGAAAATTGGTGTAAGATGTTTTTCAGTGGTACATTACCACTGAAAAATATAGAAAAAATGGAAAAGAATTATAAAGGAAAATGTTGGAGATGTAACAGGGTGGATGGGACTTTATACCGTATGTGGGGAACTTCTGAAAAAATTAAAAGATTTTGGAAGCTGATACATGAAGAAATACAAAAAAACCCCATTAAAATTAACTTTCCTATGACTCCTAAGAATATGCTTTTGAATATGCTTTTGCCTGAGACTTTTTCAAAGAACATGTAAGAGTTATTTAAATACATGACAACCGCAGCAGCAAGAATTACAATTGCTTCGAAATGGAAAACAGAACATCCAACAACTGAAGATTGGAAAAATAAGTTGGCTGAGTATGTAAATGATGGCAAAATTAACTAAATATGTAAATGGAAGACCGATTGAAGAATGTAATGATAAATGGAAATTCTATTGTATACAGTTTAACTAATATAGAACAAAAGGAAATGCATTAAAATATTGTTGATGATTCACAATTGATTCAAAGTGAATGGAAAATTTGTTGGTTTAGAGAACTATAATTATCTTTATTTGCAATCTTCAACAAAGTACTAACTCACTGAAAGATTTTAGTCTTCTTTGAGAATTTGCAGGTTATGGACATATATGCTATATTTCTTTTAAAGAAAGAAATAAAAATAAAATAAAATGTGATCACCTTATAAAAACACATGCATTTTGATATATACCTTGGTTATATCGTATTTAAACGAAGAATGCGGAGACATTCTAAACTCGGTTGCATCTCCATTCTTCAGATGAACATGTGATGTTCATTCTGTCATCCATTCATTGACAGAACTGGTTATTGTGCAGAGGAGCTGGTATGCATTTTTGCAACCACCTCCCACAACCCAAAATGTATGCATTCATGCTACGGAATATTATTTTATTTTATGTATTTTTCCATGACTGAAAATCTATAAAATTACAGAAGGTTCAAAAATGGACCAAAAAGTTGTTTGTCTGTGAAATCCTCAGGTCAGATTCTTAGAAACTCAAACTTATTTGAGTCCATTGTGGTTTTCTCCAACATCTCTAGCTTACACTACTGCAATATGCTCTATGTGAGACCACCCTTGAAGAGTTGGCAAGAGTTTCAGTTAGTGCAAAATGCAACAGTTAAGCTGCTAACGGGTACTATCAGGACAATATTGCAACTGTCTTAAAAATGCTTCAATGGCTTACCAATTGCTTTCTGGTCCCTATTCAAAGTGTTGGTTTAAATATTAAAACCCAAAGTAGCTTTGGATTGAGCTAAGCGGCTGCTTGTCCTGTTACGAACCTGCATGGCTAGTAAGATCTGCAAGAGAGGCCCTGTATTGCCCACTGAGGCCTGTTGATCAGGCAAGCATGAAAAAGTTTTATCTTGTTGCTCCCAAACTCTGGAATGCACTTCCTAAAGAACTTTAAACTGATCCGTAATGTCTTGCTATTCCTTAAATTTAATTTTAGTTTAACCTTTTACATACCTAATGTTTTACTGTTTTTAATGTTCCTGGTTTTTATTTTGTTCTATGATTTTACTCTTATTGCCTTGATGATTCCTTTGCTTTTTCAAGCAAAATGGCAGTATGTAAATGCTAATATTTATCATCACTAGGCCAAAGAATTAGACTATGATTTGGGACAAATCTAAGACAGGATCACCCTTTCAAGGTTGCATCCAATCTTGTATCTCCCTCATGAAGGCCAGGATGAAGTCACTCCATGGCCAGGGAAAATTTCATTTCCCGGGTAAATGCCCATTCCTATTGGAAAATCTGCTTCTGGTGAAATCTGCCATGACCAATGATTATGGCTCTCCCCCTGACTGTGGGTCTTCTCCATGCTGGCTCCCACCCATTTCACCCACTGGCACTTTGATCTGGAGGCACCGTTACCTCATTCTTTCCTAGATCAGCTGGAACAACAAAGCATCACTTGTTGTCGCTGCCTATTTTCAAGTAAGATAAACAAACTCTGAAAGTTAAGAAGTACAAATGTAGTGCATTTAGGGAGAACCCAGATGAAATAAAATGATTGTGCTGATCAGTGGGCTGGCATCCAAGTTTCATATATGAACACATATTGTTTGTAAGCCCCGAGGCTTCGGCGAATGGGGCGGCATAAAAATGTTTTAATAAATAAAATAAAATAAAATAAAATAAAATAAACACTCAAACACTATTCCACTCCTAAAACCTGGCTGTTGCTTACACACTAGCTGGGAAGGAAGAGCAGTGTAATTTGGACTTAAAGAATTACTCAGGGTATACCCAGAAAAGCCACATGCACACACATGGATCAGAGCCACAATGTCCTGTTTCTGGTTGCAAAACCAGAAGTGTGTAGAGGGGCAGGGGAGGCACAAGAATCTCTCCCTCTTTATCAGACCTAGCTAAACCCTGTATTATCCCTTTTCCATGATACAAAGTTTTTCTTGGCACTCACACAGAGTATCAGAGTAAAATACGCATATCTTAGACAGCAAACACTTTCATGGATATTTTCCCCCCACTCCGGTTGATTATTAATGATCTAGTGAACTCCACACTATTTTCACACATCCTGTGCCTTAAATCAGAGCAAAGAGCAACACTGCGTGCTAGTGTGTGTGCATAAGTGTGTGTACACGTGCAGAGTATCTTACTGCCCAGGCAACCATGACTACGGCAGCGCTACATAGCTGACCTTGTCATTTAGCACGTTAGTTCTGTTTCGCAAATTAACCTGCTTGTGAAACGGCTTCCAACTATCATGCCGTTTTATGCCATATCCAAAGTCCTCATTATCTCCTCTTGAAAAAAGTACCCCCCTTTAAATAATAGGACTACTAATGATATGACCAAAATGCCTCTGGAAAGTATTAATATTGGAAACCAATTTATAAGCCAAACATCTCTTTTCCCCCCTCAAAAGGCAAGCCTGTGAATGATTTCCTGGTTGGCTAAGATTTTCTAGAAATTGGATTTTCCCTCCTCTATGAATATTTTAAAGAAGTCACTTATAGACGCCTTTTAATGCAAGAACAGGTGTGAGCTCAAATTCCCTCAGCAACTAATATCAGCTCAGCTGAGAGAACAGCAGTAAATTCTTATTTGAAAGCTAAACTAAGTTCATCTTGATAAGGGCTGGAAGCTCATTAACCATTAAACTGCCATATAAATGCTATTCTGAAAGCTATTTCCTTTTCTGGATGGATTTTATGTGAATTTGGAATGCAGAAAAATAAACATGAAGAGGCACATGAAAATCAAGTGTCAGCACACCAAAAAAAGTATCTGTTCAAAGCCAAAGAGGACCAGAATAGTTTGGTGAGCTAAGCCTCGCAATTGGGCCACCAGAATTACAAAAATGTGCTTCTGCAATTTTTACTGCAATTACCATTCTAACACTGTCTTGGTTTGAATTTAATTTGAGAGAAAGAGAAGAAAATGGGCTCTACCAGTTTTACCCAATGCCTCAACTTTCAAAAATTCATAGTCCAAACCATTATCCTGATTTTTCACTAACTGGACTTGAGAAGTATGTGGGTAAGTTCTTAATGCATTTTTTTTTTCTGGAGCCATTGCTCAGTCCTTTTCACCTTGCCTTTTCCTTTACTGTGAACCTTAACAGGAACAAGTCTGCAAAGTAACTGTGTAGAAATCTGTTGCTTGTTCAAATATAGCCCCAGAGTGGGGGCTTAAATTCGGTTACTCGGGGTGAAATTCTATGCGTGTTTAGACAGAGAAAAGTCCTCTGTCAGTTAAACTTGCAAAACATTGCATTTTAAGGTTCACGGGACATGCTGAAGTTCATCTTACCTTCATCTGAAGATGTTTCACACATAATACTCAGTACTTTTCTTGTAGGGAATACAGCTGGAAATACAACTATTGAACCATTTTAAATGTTCAAATATGTGGGCATTTAAAATTCACTGCAAACCTATATGCCACTAAGTGATTCCAGGAGCTTGTCTGCTACGTAGTCATTAATTATCAGTGTTTGCAAGTTCCTTTTATATAACTGTGATGGTTCTTTGCAAAAGAAAAGAAGGTAGGATGTGAAGAAAACCAGTCCCCATACCACACCAAGGCAGACATTACAAATTACAACCTAATAAAATGAATAAGGTAAGCAATACAGTAAAACTGACGCAGAATGGAATGCTATGGGCAGTATCCAACCGTGTCATTCTGTCAGCACAAATTAAGTTGCGTTGGTGGAAACCAGGAAGTTGAACCTAATAGCCATACTGCTTCAGCCCATCTAGTCTAACATCCTGTTCATAAAGCCGCCAACCAGCTGGAAAACCACATGCAGGGTATGACTCTTCAATAGCACCTTTTCTCTCATGTCCCCCAGCAAGGGCTGCCCATGGGCACACCGCTGGAGAGTCCTAATGTTTGTCCAGGTACATGTTGACTGAGTCGACCTTTTGTTGAAAGAGGCCTGGTGTCAGGCGCTACGTTCCCCTTAATTCTTTTCCAACAACAGATGGTCCTTTTGCTTAAGAGCTCTTTATTCCCAATATACAGCTATAAACTACAGCGTCCAGAAAATGAGTCTCTGTGCATGAACAGAGTGATTTGTTGAATCCAATTCGAAACTATTTCTGAGAACACTCCTTTTCCGGAACCTTGGGCTCCACCACTCTGAACAAGGCTGGCCTCCCAAACACTATGTCATCAGAGCCTCAACTGGATCTGTTCCTACTCTTCTCCCATGCCCTTCCCTACACTTCCACTAGCGGTACTACCAAGGTCATTTAGTCCCAGCAGAGCAATTTTGATACCTGCTTCATCACTGTGAGAAAGTGCAACTGCACCAATTATACAACTGAGATTTAAACAGGCAGGAATTCCTCCTCTATCATCTATATGCAAAAACATTGTAATTGTTTTTGTATCTGTTGTTTGAAGTTAGTATCTATAGGTAAAGGTAAAGGTTTCCCCTTGACATTAAGTCCAGTCATACCTGACTCTAGGGGGTGGTGCTCATCTCTGTTTCCTGGCCGAGGGAGCCAGCGTTTGTCCACAGACAGTCTCCGTGGTCATGTGGCCAGCATGACTGAACACCAAAGTGCACAGAACGCTGTTACCTGCCCACCGAAGTGGTACCTCTTTATCCACTTGCATTTGCATGCTTTCGAACTGCAGGCAGGAGCTGGGACATAGCAACGGGAGTACCACTCTTGAATATTCCTCTTGAATTTTAAAAAGACTTATCTGTGGTCTTATGATTTTCAAGGATATTCTTGAACCTATGAGAACAGGTATGCTAGCCCACAAGAAGGTAAGAAACAAACAACAAAATTTCACAACACTTTTTATAGTTCTCATGTAATTCAAGGCCATAGAGTGAGATATTTCTTGAGTGATGCCATTTCTGTATCAACATCACCGGTCAACACTTTGTATTGACTTTATTGTACAAATCAATTAGTCGACCGTAACTTGGTTACTTTGCAAAATTCTTGTAACTATATCTTGAGGAAGCATGCAGAAAAGATAAACAAATTGGAAATGTTTACACATGAGGGACAATGAAAGAATTGAAAGAAGAAGAAAGAAAATCTCTGGTTCAGCAATAGTACATGTGCATCTCCGTGCTGGATTATAGCCTTCAATGCTGAAAAAGTAGATTGCTCCAACCAGATATGAATGATGTTCTGTGTAAAATCTTGAAGAGACAGGTGAAAAGTGAATTCACACATCAGTTAACCTAACTTTAAAGGGCCTGGAATGAAATTCACACAGAAAAGAGCACAGCACAAGCAGAAAACAGTTTTCTACCACTGGTATTCAGTATTTTGGGTTACTTTCAAGCATATTCCTGTTTTTGGGCTTCTCATATGGATCCAACTTTCTCTTGGAACAGAATGTTGGTATGATCAAACAGAGCTCTTAGGTTCTCATGCTCTTAGTTAGGCTAAAAGGAAAGATCTCCTTTTAATGTCTGATTATTATCTTCTTATTTTTTAATGTTTTTATGCTATCTTAAATTCATTTTTAATTCTTGTTAATGTTTTTATCTATGGTATTTTATTGTTGTTATGCTGTGTTATAAACTGTCCATAGAGCTTTAGCTATGAGCAGTAGAGAAATGGAATGAATAAATAATTGCATGATTGGTGAGGAAACCGAAAAGAAAAAGTATATAACCCTGAGGTAGGCTCCAATCCAAGATTTTGTAATTTTGAACCAAGGACACATTTTAGGGTAGAAAGGTTCAGAATCCAAACACTTGGACCAATGGGCAAATTATCCGACTCTTTACTTTTTTTCTTTGTTCACTTAGTTCATATTATTCAACTAAACTTGTAATCCTGAAACCAGACTACCATTTATTCTGACATAGAGAACCAGTGCGGTGTAGTAGTTAAAGTGTTGGACAGGTACTCAGAAGGTCTGGGGACCTGAATGCAGCCATGAAGTTTGCTGGGGGACTTCGACCCAGTCATAGGCTTCCTGCCTAAGGTACTTCATAAGGTTGATGTTGTGTTGATAAGATGGAGAGGATGTCCTTGTAAACTGCCTTGAGCTCCTTGCAAATAGAGAAAATAATAATTGAACAAACAAACACAGACAGACAGACAGACAGACAGACAGACAGACAGACAGACAATAATGTGATGTAGTAGTAGCAGTAGTAATGTAATACACTGCATGTAGTGGCTTTGTTATTATTTAAGTTACTTTCCCTCTTTCTTTCATGTTCAGTTCTGCCATGCAGCCAAGACAACATGGCCCACCCCATTTAGAAGAATATAGTGAAAAGAGAGCATCTGCAATGTTTCACCTTTACATGGTACCAGGTTAAATTCAGGATGGCTAGAAACCCTTTGAAGCATCCCAAACCTAAATATTCCTGCTAGGCAGACTGAGCAAAAGAACTGAATTATAATGAACCAGCAGCTGTCACAATATGACCACAGTAACCAAATCAAAATATCAACCACTAACCCAGATGAGATTCAAAAGGTCAATGTATAAAGCCAGCAGCTTTCTTCAAGATCGCCTGAAACCTCAATCTAATCCTAGCAGCGAAATGTCCCATTAAGCTACAGGGGGTATAGAAACAAGTTACTGTATATTGGTAAATGATTTAATGTACTAGCAAGATAACCTAGACAGGATAAGAGATGCTCACAAAGAAGTCACCTGAAAATTGAGCAGCAAATCTGGACTGACATGCATTCAGAGCAATATATTCTGTGTCCTATATAGTACCAGAACACATAGAGTCCCACTGGCCCAAAGGTGCACCATTGATTTATTTTTTAAAATTGAGTAGAGTTGACTGGTGGGTTAACCTGAGAGCTATGCTTCAGCAGAAAGCATCAAGCGCTTGGAAGGGCAATCTTTTCTTTCTTGGCTATAATAAATGTAGCTTCCCTCATCCCTCATGGATAATTTTTGCAGGCTTGCAGTTAGGACTGATTTAAATATTTCTGGCTTGGTTTTTTAGACACTTTGAAAACTTTCAAAGCTAGAATTAAGACCTAAAAGTATTTGCGACATTGCCACACTTTTTCAACAGTTATGCATAGATCATCTGAGTATTTCCAGCAATGGCTTTGCTTAATTAAGCTCACTTCCACCCCCTCCATTCACTAGTTTGCACACCACTAACATAACCTACTTGCAAAGGTATTACTGTGTAGGACCAGGAGACATACAGCACCTTTTGGTACTTGAGTCTTTCTAATACTGATTTGCATGAGATGCATTGAGAGCAGCCAAATGTTTCCTAATTAGGCAAATATGACATATCTGGAAACAGTGCTATACAGTTCGAACTACCTGTGTTTAATTTATGCCTGTCAACAGCAGTCCAAAAGAACTTGAAACCTTATGACCTCCACACCGTTTGGTCCAAGGAAGCTATATACACTATTCCTGAGTTGGCAAGGAAAATCTTGGCTGATTGAGGATCACAATACATGATCAGGACAGGCAAGAAGACCTGGATTAGGGTCAAAGTTTCAAGGGGAAAAAATAACTTCTAAACCCTCTATTCAGAAATCAAAAAGACCTACTCTATTCCCTCTCAGAGTAATTTTAGTATACATATCAAGGAATGTTGTTGCTGTTTGCCTAAAACAGAAAGGGAACTATGAAGAAAATATCCCTTTCCATTTGGTTCACAGCAGATAAATCCAAATGGGCTATTTAAGTTTATTCCAGTAAGGTTCAGGAACTCTTCAGATGCGGCTGCAAAGGTAGGGCAGATATTGCTAGTAACTTTGCTGCAGATGTTTAGATTGGTGTGCAATGTATGTATTGCAGTATTACAACAGTAGGTATTGGGAGACATTTTATCTATTTGTTAATGCTTCGATTCTAAAACTTGGAGGCAATAATCATATTTATGTAGCGTTCATAAATAAGCATTTCATAATCACTGGGCTTCATTCAATGTCAGTCTCATGAACAGACTTCCACTTGTCCAAAGGGACTCCCCGCCCTTCCATTCCCTCTTTCCCCCCCTCACAATTTGTCCCCTGAAAGCTGATCTGAAGAGTCCAGGAACCCTTTGCAGCAAATGTGGAGAGCGAGCAGGAGCCTTCAGGGGAGGTGGGGAGCCATTCTACCAGCTGTGTCCATTCCACTGGTGGATGAACACAGTTGGATTCCGACATTATCTTTTTGGAATCCTTACAAAAATTATGCAAGTCGGGTCATTATTATTCTCCCTGTGCTATAGGCAGAAGAACCGAAATTGATTCTGGCTTGCTTAGCTAACTAATGAACTCATGGCAGAGGAAGGATGCAGACCACATGGCTCACCTCTTTCACCACTGTGCTGGACCAGTTTGCTTTTTGTGGGATGCTGTATTTCGTAAGCCACTTAACATGTGTAGATAAGACAAACCAGCAAACTAAGCCTCCTCCTCTTTCTGTGCTACACACACACTCCTTCTCTATGCACATGCCTTGAATCACACATTTCCAGGACCTCTCTCACTTACACCCTCTTTTCACATGATGCCATTCCACATCTCTGGGATGCATCTTGCCTACACTGCAATCAAAACTAGATGTGGACAGATAAGGCCGAGGTATTTTCCAGCCAGCCAGCATCTTTCCTCCAGGAAGCGGCCTCACCCATATGGTTACCACATTCACACACACTTCCAACTATGGATCACACTACAGTGAAGCAGGCGTAACAACAAGTTTGCACATAAGAAACAGAGATGCCCAGACAGTGGTCGGTCCACATTATTCTGCCTTGTTTTAATGTTAAAATCATGCTTTCTCGGGGTTTTTTAGATAAAGCAGGATGGCAGCATGTAAGTGACAGTCACTTCTAGCTCCCGGATTTCTTCTGGCTCTGTCCCCCAAATTATGGCTTCCGTGCAGCCGACTTCAGCACTGTGCAGCAGTGAAGAAGGCCAGACTTCCTTTTTAAATGAGCCATGTGGGAAATACATGCCCTATTTTAATACAAAATTGCACTTCCTGAGGTTACAGGAACATGATTTTGTATTAAAATAAGGTGCACACTCTCCATACACCTTATCTAAAAAGAAAAAAGCTTTTTCCTCACCACCCGATTGCAGCATTTGTGGGAAAGGGGAATTTCTTGACCTCCTGATGCCAGAGATAACCCATCTGAGAACCGACTTTGAGCCATTACTTCTTCCCCTTCATCCTTCTCTTGGGCCTCCTGACCTTGCAAAAATGCCATGGTTTGTTAAATCACTGTGTCTATTGATGCTAGAACTAGTTTCAGTGCTACAGAACAAACCAGATGACAAACTACCATTAATTGGGCCAAGATTAGCAAGTCTGAACTGGGCTGAAGTGATAGAACATGCTTGCTAGTCAAAGCAGTATAAAATGTGCACATGGAAAATACAAGCAGTGGGAAATTAGTGGCACCAGAGCATCCTTTGGGGTTGCAGAAAAGGCCCTGGGGACATAGGCTGTACACCCCTGTCTTAAGTGCAAAGAAGGTTGCTTACAAATACCTTTCTCTTCTAATTAACAACTGAGCTGCTTCACATATTAAAACGCCATATATGAATATCAACAACTCTCTGAGATAGATTAGGAAGGTGGTTCACCATTATGTCTCTAGGTGGTTTGCTGAGATCTGAACCCAAGTATGAGATGACAGCAGCTCAAAGGTTGACAACTGGGACAGTCGTGAAAAAAGATAAAATGTTGCTGGGAAACATTCTTGACCAATTTTTATTTCAGTTCTAAGCGCAACACATGTATGAGAGAATCGCTAACCTGGACTACAGCACCAGGTGCATCAGTATTCTCAAAGTTGGGCAGGTAGGGACCTGTCAAGAAATCTCTTCAAACCTAGAGTATGAGAAATGCCATTCAGAAAATTCGATATATACAAGCAGTATTTTCTGAGTTGCGATTAGCACATAAGGAAGTGAAAAACAAATATAAAACAAGTCTTTAAAAACACATGCAAAAATATTTGAGCTGAGGCCCATTTTCTTCATTACTAACCTTTCCATCTTCATCCACCTTCTTTTAAATATTATAATAAAACTTACTCAACTCATGGAAGACACAAAATGATCCTTTATGTTATTGTGCTTGAGGAATATAAAAGAGTGTTGCCTTAACAAAGGCTTCTCTTGCTGGCCTGTCGAAAATTCATCTTTCCACAAGACAGCAGTGAGCTTTGCACCTTCCCACCCACTGACCTCATCTCCTAGGCAGTTTTGTTACATGCAGGTAAACTGTCTAGCTTGCAACACGGTCACACTTCGTTCAAAATCTGTTTGAGGCGGGAAATGTAACTTTCCATAAACATGAAAAGACCCTGTTCCGGACCAGACAGCTTATCTGACAGGATGGTGCTTTCATTGCCAGGTGTACAGATAGACCGGCGTTCCTTGCTACAGAGGAAAAGTTGGCCTTGACTCCCACATTTAATCTTGCAGCCTCCCTCCAACAGAGGACCTTTCAAGATTGTTTTCTGTAATGAACCAGCTGATATTCCGGCAAGATGAGGCAGACTTTGCTCTACTCAGACAAGCCTGTATAAAGAAGGGCATTTCTCACGGAAAAATGTGTTTACTTTTCTATTTCAGAGGCACAGGAGGCACTGACAAATCTCTTGTGAGATAGTCTCTTACTTTACCTCTTTCACACACCTTCTGCAGGCTGCTACCACAGCTTCCCCAACAGAGTGCCCCTCACTTGTATCGAAACACAGCTCCTTTAACTGCTGGCAGTTCAACACACCTGGAAGCAGCTCCAGGTTGAGGAAAGCTTAGGATGAGGGCTCCCTGAGAAGCCAAAGATCCATGGAAAGGAACGTTCAAGAAAGAGGGCAAACTGTTTAGCCTAAAAGGACAAGGAATTAAAGGGAAATCTGCTCTAATTACAAAAGACATTAAAATAAGGAAACAGAATATTACAGATTGCAGAAGAAAGAACACTGGTGTGAACTGTAGAAATGCCTTATGATGCATTAGCACAATTGTTGGACATAGTTAGCATCTCTCATATACATACTCAAGCACACAGAAAGACCAGATTTTGCCATTCTTAAAACACACTGGAACACACAGAAACATCTGGAACATGCAGATACAAAAAATACTGCCCTTTTAAAGCTAAGCAATCCTAATAACACAGACAAGCAACAACAAAGAATCCTTTTCAGAAAATACGAAAGAGACATCATTTGTTTAGGTTTCAGAATCAAGTTCCCAACAATGCTTCAATACATGGATGTGTTTTCCTCCACCCCAACAATTCTACCCAGAATATGTTTGCTTTAAAATATGCTTGTGAAAGTCTCTCCCCGCCTCCACCCCTAAAAGCAAATACTTCATTGCACAAAGGAAAACACAGTTTTCTTGGCACACGTGGCTACAGTTGTTCTTTGTTGAGAGAAGCCAAAATAAAACGAGACAAAAGAAACAAACTTTTAAGTTGCAAAAACTCCAGCAAAAAGGTCAAACCTGAAAGCATCACTCAGCACAGTGGGTTTCACAGAAGACCATGGATACGTGTAAAGGTTGTATTTACACTGCCTGCAGTCAAGCCTAATAGCATGAGTTCAGAAAGGGAGGATCGGGGTTTCGTGGCTTTTGTTGGCTCAAGCCAGCCCCTTCAAACTTGCTCTACCTCTGTGGTGAGTATGTGGCTGCAAGCTTCAACGCTGTCCCACATGTTAAACAACTCTCAAATATTTCCTAATCACAAAAGACAAGGAATATTTCAGGGGCATGTATTGGTCCCAGAATGATATATCGCAGCTACAGCTCAGTGCTTTCTTTGGCACAGGTTCAGCAGTCTGAAGCCTAGGCATCTCAGTTCCTGGACAAGTGTGAGCAAAAAGGGTGTGATCTTGGCCAGGGAAACGGATTACTAATATTTTTACATCATATATTTATCTTAAGCAATCTCATTTATCAAACGCGATTAAAGAGAAGTTGCTATCTGCATTTGCGAGTAATTAAAGGCTTTCTCCTGACAGCCAAAATTACTGCTGTAGAAGGAGATCCCTGCAAGTTAGCATGATAGTGACCGAGCACAGTCCAACTGTGAGGGCGCGTACTTGGCAAATGCCACAGCCTGCCAATAGTGCGGCATGCTACAGACACGGTCAGCTTTAATGTAGAAGTTTAGAGTCCAGAGACTGCAAGTCCCTGCGGGCAAATTCGCACGGTTATCCAAAGAAAAC
The DNA here is from genome assembly GCF_004798865.1 of Varanus komodoensis. Lineage (NCBI taxonomy): Eukaryota > Metazoa > Chordata > Lepidosauria > Squamata > Varanidae > Varanus > Varanus komodoensis. The sequence continues at coordinate 10,652,530 of NW_025335606.1, forward strand.
AACAATTCCAGATCACTTACAGCTAATCGCCCCATCATTTTGTCCATTGAAACAAACACACATTTGCAAGCACTCACTTTGTGATTTGCTGTCCCAAAGTTTTGCTTGAAAGTTTATTATTCATAAGCTCCATGACCTGCATTTATTTAAAATATTATAACAGTGTAAAACCTTTTCAAGGCAGTTTACTGTATTAAAATGTAAAAGTTTAAACTCTCTCTCTCTCTCTCTCTCTCTCTCTCTCTCTCTCTCTCTCTCTCTCACACACACACACACACACACACACACACACACACACACACAGAATGAAACAAGGATATTAAAATACTATTTGACTAAAACTCAAAACATGGAAAGGAGAGGAGGGGAGGGGAGAGAAGAAAAGAAATTACCCTCGTCGGATGCCTTCTGGCTGACAGACACAATGGAATTTCACCTCATGTCTTGAAGTTATGTGTGTGAAAGTAGTCAAAAAAATCAAGCTAGCAGGTCACATATATAAAGAAATTCCATGTGTTCACGTTGTCTAACATGGACATCATAGTTCTATACACTGTATATAATGCTTGGGATAATTTAAAACGCGGTGCCTGAAAATAGGCAAACATTTAGTGACACCCACCATCAAATACAAATTACGAGGAAAAGACATTTTAAAACCTTAACCATTTTGGAAGGTCAATTTTCTTTCAGCTTAAAAAAGAACAGAAAACAAAACAAAACAAAACAAAATGAGGCCTTCTTACTTTGCAATCTGGAATTCACAAAAGGAGGAGATAGATTGTCATGTGATCCAAGGTCCCTGTTTGTCATATGTTCATAAGGAGTTCCATCTCCATAGTTCTGTTGATGAGTTAGAAACAAACACAGTTTAAGCATAAAATATACATTCAGGTTGCTTAGAGACATTCCCCCCGCCAATATATTATGACTAAAAAAGCATTTTCCAATTAAATTGATGACATTTGCAGATACTTTTTCTGTCAGCAATATATTAAAATTTTGTACGCATACCTGTGCTAATAACTGGGATACTAGCCAGTAAAAATGTTATCATCATTTTCAAATCTGTCAAAGAGATGAAATTGTGCTTTGTTGCAATTATACTAGAAAGCGAGAGAGAGACAGAGAGATGCTGAAAGTAAGGATTATGAATTTTATTCAAGGAAATAAGTAAGAATTGTCAGGGAATACTGTTGCCGGCAACACTCTCTGTACTGAAATTCTGCCAACTCTAAATTAACTCCAACATCAGGCTGGCAGAAGTGCGCAAGAGCTTTCTCCCTCTTTCCTCCCCCTTCCAGCCTTCTCCACCATCAGGGACTCTGCTCTGGAGGGTTTTTCATTACTCCAGAATAGATTCTAGGCATGTATGGGGCAAAGGGGAGTCTCCTCAGATTCCCGTTTCTGTTGAGGGAAGCAGTTTTGTCAGAAGAATCACACAACTGGATTCAACCCTTTTTCATTATTAGTTTGGAAATACTAATTGCCTGGAAGCCTAGTTCATTTTCAATTCATTCCACTTTTGCACTGATCAGCTAGAGGGGAAATTTGTCGTTTGCAGGGCACATGCTGCTGCAGGAAGAAACCATGTTTGAATCTACACTGCATTTCCTATATTACCATAGAAGTTTACTCTAGTTTTTAACCATTATTATATGCCCACTGTGAGTTTCAGAGTCTCTTTTCCCTACAGCACCATCAGCAAATTTTCTTTGCCACAAATGAAAACTTTGCAACTGTTCCACAGGTACCAGCACCAAAACTCTCCAGGCTGTCCACATCATGTAAGCATTAAAACTAATCAAAAATGGCTGGATCCTACTGGTTCACAGCGTTTACCTACAGCAAGTGCTGTAACCACTAAGGAGCAATTGAGAAGAGAACTTACATGAGGTGGACAAAGAAATCTTAAGTCCTGGAATGTGCCTGCCCTTCAGCAATAGTGACACCATCTGTCAGCAGTAACTGCTGAAAAGAAGCAGTGTCTGTGAAGTGTAACAGGATGGATTTTGGTGCTGGTGCCTCTGGAAGGTAACGCAAGTTTGCAGATAATTCTATCAGGAAAAGGGACTTGGAAACTCAACTTGGCATATAATAACGGCAATAAAATTATTACAACTGTATATCCTACATTCTCTTCTGAACAAATCTTCTGTGAAAGCAATACTCTTCCTCCTTGGCGGCAGGTTACAGCCCAACAGATGGACAAGTGGGTTCAGCTCAGGTTTCCCACCACCCTCCTATGGCCAAAACTCTTTGTGTCCTTGCAGACTGAAGGGAATGGAGTGATGGGTGCAGATAGGCCAGGCCCATCTTGGAAACTTGAGCTTCTGTGAGCCCAGGAGGCAGGAGCCGAGATCTTTCTCCAGCAACCTTGTTCAGGTAGCATTTCTAATAGTAGTCAGAGAATTTGCACCAACAGGTAGGAGAGAACAACCTGACCAGGCTTTATTAGTTTTACACTTAGGATGTACAAGTTCTACCACTGTGAGTCACCTTCAGATTCTACTGGGAGAGAAAGGCTGAGTGACCAATAAACCAAAGAATGAGGATGGTCAAAGTAAGGCGTGGGAAACTTCCAAGGATAGACCTGCCAAATTAGCAGATGAAATTACTGCCATCGTCACACCCAAAAGGAGATTTTGCTTAACAACAAATTGCAAGGGGAGCAAATTCTTCAGCAGCAGCAGAGGGGAAGTGGAACCACCAAAGGACCTTGGGAATTGCATATGGCCGATTGGCCATTTGCTGTCCATTCCTGATGCACATGCTCCTACAGGACATGTGGAGAAGGTGAATTTTAAATTTACCTACCCCGCTGAAAATAACAGACATTCAAATTAGATGGAAAAACGGGGTGAGGAGGTATTATCTATATATATGAGGCTACAAGAGTTGAGGTTGATATCTCATGTAGCAGAGATACGTAGCCTGGGGCTGGGCTGGATTGGAGCTCGCTCCCTCCCCCTCCCTCCCCCTCCAATGGCAGCTGCTGACGGGGACTGGGCATTATGTTCACATGACTCCAGTCCTCTGTCAGCTTCACTGGCTTCCCATTGAAGTCCGGGCCCAATTCAAGGTGTTGGTGATGACCTATGGCTTGGGTCCTGGTTACCTGAAGGAGCGCTTACATCCATATATGCCCGCCCGCCCCTTGAGATCTGCGAGAGAGGCTCTTCTCCGGGAACCCTCCGTGAAGGAAATTAGGAGAGTGAGTACTAGGAGGAGGGCTTTCCCTGCGGTGGCGCCCAATCTATGGAATGCACTCCCCAGAGAGGTCCGCCTGGCGCCGTTATTTATTTTTCGGTGCCAGGTGAAGACCTTTTTATTCAAATGTTATTTTAATTGTTACTACTATTTATTCATTTTATTCTTTGGCCAGGGCGACTTAATTTATATTGCTAATTTATATTGTTAATTTATATTATTCTATCTTGAAGTTTATGTATGGTTGTGAGCCGCCCCGAGGCTTCGGCAAATGGGGCAGCATGGAAGTCTCCTAGATAGATAGATAGATAGATAGATAGATAGATAGATAGATAGATAAAAAGTTTCTCTGCTGCACTGGGTTTGAGACCTGCGGCACAAACCGTGCTGAGCAGGCAGACCAGTGACCTCAGTGCAGGCAGCTCTTTACATCAACAGGTCTGACAGTACTACTACAAAAACAATCTAACAAAATAGTGTTAGTCATAATCTTCACCATGGGACAAAACTTCCCAAAAGAATGCAGCTCAAGTTATAGATAATACTGCGACCTTAGGTTTTAAGAACTCCAGAATTTTGGCTTGCTTGGTGCACACTGGGGAAAAAAGGGCATAAACAAACTACAACGAGTCAGATGAAGGGTAGGGTTTGTGGGGGGCAGGTAAGGTTGTTCTAATCTCTAGCAACTGTCACAAGAATTAGGAACTCTGATACTAATTGGATGCATTTCCCAAGTTTATCGCTTGCTGTCAATAGGAATGAATGCGAGAGTCCTGTAATATGAGGAGCAGGAGAGACAGTTTCAGCTCATCTACATAATGCACTTGAATGTCAAACATGACAGCTGAGGCCATGGCTTGCAACTGGTAAGCTGAGAGATCCTAATGTTCTTTGAAGACCACTGTTAGGAACTGTGTCAAATCAGAGAGGATATCTCCAGTGCTTTAATATGTCCTTAATTTGGAGGTTCAGCTATCATCTCTTTAACCTTGGCAAAACCAGCACAACAGGTCATCCTGATGCAAGTTCATGGTTGCAAAATCTATGAACAATAATTTGTAAAATTAAATGCAACCTATTATCCATCAAAGTGAGCTACAGAGCAAACACAGCTATTCCTCTGAAGGTTAAATTGAGATAGAGAGGGCAGGTGGGTAAGAAAACACACTGGCAAGAAGGAACATATATCATCGGTCTTCTATCAAATTGGTCACCAGTGGAAATCTGGGTCTGATTCAAAGTGTGAATGGCTTGGGGCCAAGCTACGTATCTAAAGGATCACCTCTTCCCCTATATGCCTACCAGGATGCTAAGATGATCATCTGAAGTCCTTCTAGGAGAACTGCCCCTGAGGAAACAAGGAGGGTGGCCACAAGGAGAAGGCCTTCTCAGCAGTGTCGCCCTGACTTTGCAATCAGCTCCCCAAAGGGGGTCGCATGGGACCGCCCCGTGACTGGAAGAAGAAATGGGTCGTCATGAATGCAGCAAGGCTCTGCACCCCAGTTTTGCACTGTGTGCATGTATGTCGGGTCCAAATAAGGAGATTTAAAAACGTGAGATAAAGGGAGCAGGCTTGTGTTTTGAGACTCATACCCCACCACTGCTTCGTAATTCCCCTCCTGGGCAAGTGTTCTAGCTGGTTTGCCCTTCTGTACGGTGGGTCTTCTGTGTCCACCTTCTGCGTCCACCTGTACTCCTTCGGCACCACGCGAAGACCTTTTTGCGTAGTGCCAAAGGAGTAGAGGTGGGCACAAAATGCAACATTTTAATAGTTAAAAGCAATTTTAAGAGGATTTTTAATATCCTTTTTATTAAATTTAGCACTACTATGCCCTTATTTATTTATTTCATTTATTTAAAACTTTTATATGCCGTCCTCTATGTGTGGCATCTCAGGATGGCTTACAAATATTAAAATTAAAAATGAATAAACAATTAATACAAATATAAAACAATATACAGCCAATAAAAATAAATTAAATCAAGAGCAAATGATTAAAACTATTAAAATACTAATTTTTAAAATAACACTTAAATAAAAAGGTTTTGACGTGGCACCAAAAAGAACAGAAACTCTGCACCAGGCAAACCTCTCCTTGGCTTAATTTGAATTGTGGCTGCTGTGGGGTTTTATTATGCAGTCTTTACTATGTTTTATTGTTATTATTTTACTACTGTAAGTATGCTAGCATTAATATTACTGTTTTATTGTTTATGTTGTTATGTTTTTGTAAGCTACCCAGAGACCCAGCCTGGCTAATGAGTGGGGTTGAAATTTAAGAAGCTGAATGAGGCAATAGTTCTAGATAATGTACAGCTAATAATAAGCACACATGTCAAAAAGCTTAAGCATTTAGCAAGGCGACTTCAAGCATGCTACAATGAACACCTGTCCATAGTCCAAACTAACCCATTGTTGGGCCAGAAGGAATTAGTCAGCAGTAGCACCTTGTCTGGTGGCAAGGTGAGCTATTAATTTAATAAATTAATTAATAGATAAAATTCAGATAAAGCTTCTGTCTTCCATATGCACATGTCTCCTTGAACATAAATGTCAGCTCCCACTCAAGAGAGGGTTTATATTACTGTGAAGAAGATGTAGCAGCAAAAAAGACGCCTTTGTCTAGATCCTCTTTCAGTGCTGCTTCCTATTATGACAAACTATTCACACTGTTCTTTTCTTGCTTTGTTTTTAATGGATGGTTTACATAAAGGTGAGGTATAATTAATTATAGCTACTGAGCATAAATAATTATTTGGTCAACTTGACCAGCAGTGCTACTTGGCAAGGAAGCTACAGGGATGTGGCAGAGACAAGGTCCCATAAGCAGAGAAATCTGCCCATAAAGCTAGTTTGACCGTGACCCTAGTGAAATGTCCACTCACAGGCTGCTGGTTTGAGGATGGAGGACAGCAGCTTTGCAAAACCACTGGAAAATTATGCCCTTTGAGAAAGATGGTGCATTTAGGTACATTCCTAAAATTGCTGCATTTCATTCCCATAGAAAGCTTATGCTGCATTCACAGGCCAGAGTCTCTCTTGCAAGTAGTTCATACCAAAACAGCAATGAAATTATTGTAAAACTCATAAAAATTGGTTGGCTCTCCTGACTATAGCCACAGCAACTCAATAGTAGATTAAAAGCTACCCTGACCTCCCTTACTGCAGCAGACACAGCAGGGGAACATCTCTAAAGTTGTGCCACACATGTAGCTTATTAAGTTATGGCTTATAGCAAAAACTGTCAGATGGACAAATTGCGTATGGATGAAACTAAAAAGAAACAGAATACACAATTATTCTTCCCACCAGAATCAAATGTGGATGCATAAGGATAGATTTGTGTGATGCAGCTGTATGCATTTCTTTAAAAACACATTGGTTCATATATCTATATGCTTGACTTACTCATTTCTTGGTACTATTCAATGACCTTGTTGAATCTATTCATACTTATTAGCAAAAATTTAAATAGGCATATAATGACAATGATGGAGGCAAAACTAAGCCCCAGTGCAGCACTGGTAAATCTCTAGCATGCAAGCTGCCTAAACTTCACATTGGATATGTTGTGCCTGTAAGTAAATACATCTGCAAATCAATCTTCAACAAGTAAAAGTCACAGCAACCAAAAACACAGCTTACAGACCAGAGATAACTTAGGGTAATGGATCAAAGGCTGATAGCAAGAAGCAAGGCAAAACAGTTAATGAAGTTTCTTGCTACCTTTTAGCCGGAATAGAGCAGGTGTCAAATTTAACCATGGGATCAGATAAGAATCTTAAAAAGCAATTCTGGGAAGAGGTTGCTCTGTAACCAAATTTGCATGTACATTTTCCTATGCAATCAGGTGTAAAACTCACATTTAGATTTCAAATTTACATACACAGGAAGTCTGGAGAGGGAGAAAAGAGATTAGATATACTTACCCTGGATGGACTAGGATGTCCTCCATTCCCCCAGGACCCTGAGCTAGTTCTGTCTTCTACATCTAGGGACAAAAAAGTTCTTTAGGCTTTATTGCAATAATTCTTTCCTTTTGTATAGGCACTTTTAAATTAATGTTTCAAATTAATCTCCTGTTGCCTTTAATTAAGAACCAGGCACAGGGCTACTACAATGATAGTGGCTTCTGACCCAACCACTTAAATTAACTCATTTAAATTCACAGCAGAAATGAACTGGACCCTCAGGAACCGGAGGTTTGCACATAAAAATTATTCTAGTCAGTCTTTCAAGAGACTTTAAGAAGTGGCTGGAAGTCACTGACTAAAGTTGAATTCAAATCCAGGCAGAAAAACACATGCTCAAGGATAAAACTGAACACACTACAAGGCCAATAAATTAGAGAAACTGATAACAGACTAGTTAAACACTTTCTTTGCCCTTTTCCAGTAAATATTCAGCCACAAAGCACTGAAAAAACCAACAGTGATTTGGGGAGCATCCCTGGTTCATAGGACAAACAATTGACACTTTGAAGAACTTAAATTTCAGCTCAGCCACAAACTCACCAGATAGGTTTTTTTTAAAGGATAGCAACACTTGAAAGAACACCTGATCTAAACCTGAAGGTACACAAATTTTGAGGACAAAAAACATAGGCTTTTTGCAGAGGCCAAGATGCAATCAACCTTAAAAATCATTGAGGGCACAACAGCATTACATTTAGAAAGAAAAAAGTCCAACAGCTTCCAGCATTCCCTATCCAGCATTACGGATGGGGAAGGCAGAGAATTGCATGAATGAGGAAAACTGGACGAAGCACAAGATTGCGCCCTTCATCTACACAGCTTATATAAAAATAACCGGTCCCACCCTCCAAAAAGATGCAAAAGGAAAAAAAAGAAGAAGAAGTGCAAGGGTAAAACCCATCTGTGTGCATGCATGTGTGTGTATGGTCACATTTGGTAAATACATGAAATAACTTATATTTGGTACTTTTAAAACTCTACGTTCTTTAGGATTATAATCGTCTTGGGTTGCAAACAAAGGTTTAAGACCTTGGTGATGATGGTGTATTGGAACCATCTTTCAATCTAGGAACCGACTTTGGAGGTGCTCTCCTGGGGGCTGCCACCAAAGGTACCAAGGTGGGTGGCTGTAAGAGAGAGAGCCTGCTCCGTATCTCTTCAAGGAGATTTGCCTGGAGCCTACACTGTTATCTTCTTTCAGCATCAGGCAAATGTGCTTCTTTTCTCCCAGGTATCTTGCAGACTTAGTTTTTGGACCACTTTGATTGTTCTTGTATAACATTATATGAATCTATTGTGCTGTGAAGAAAACTCACAGGTAGAGAATCGATGCTTCAAAGCATGGCGCTTTGTGAATACCCAGCATCATGAAAGAGACAAACAAGCATGTTCTGGATCAAATCAATCCAGAGCTTTCCCTGGAAGTGAAAATGACAAAACTGAGGCTATCATACTTTTGGCACAACGTGAGAAGGCAAGACTTGCTAGAGAAGACAATCACGTTAAGGAAGGTTGAAGTCAGAAGACAAAAGGGAAGGCCAAATATGAGATGGACTGAATCCATTAAGGAAGCCACAGCTTCAGACAGAGGTATCAGGGATAGGATATTTTGGAGCTTTCATTCACAGGGTTGCCTTAAGTCAGAAATGCCCTGACAGAACGTAGCAAAAAAATTCTTGTGCCATTTGTCAAGAATTTGATTATTTTTTCTTTCAATTTTATTTACTGTATTTTATTATTTCAGCTATTTGTAAGAGACAGCTTTCATTTGGGTAGGCAAAAAATATAATAAATACATAAATAATAATTTCCTAAACTAAGAATGGCAGCTTCTTCCAAAGTCTGATTTATCCAAATTGGCCTATCCAGTTGGCCTGGGAGCAATACTGTCCATTCAAAGCAGGAGAGAAAACTGCCCACAGAGCAATACTTGCTCATTTCTGTTACCCAGGAAGCAAAAGCACAGAGCGTAGCTTATTGTGCCAGCATATTCTTTGATCAGAAAGTTCTGGTACCTTCCTCTGATTCAAAGGATTCCAGTCTGGAAGCCCCACCAGAACCACAGTCAAGACCTGCCCTGCCAGAGGCCACAGCTACTAAAAGCAAGTTGGCTCCTGGTACGGAAGAGGGTCATGACACCAAAGACAAAGCCAGTCCACCCAACAAGGCTCAGCCTAAGCTTGTCTGATACTGGAACAACATTTGATCTCTGCTCTTAAGAGGTCTTTAGCATGGACTCTACAGGAAATCAGCTGCATGGTGTGTTCACTGAACCCTGACATCTTGTCTTGCCAGCACCTTCTCATAGGCTGCTGAATACATACCTGTAGCTACATATGCTTACTAGTAACACTATTAAAAGACTTTGTGATAACCATTATGATTAATACTAATATTATTGATTTTCATAGCAATGTAGCGAATGGGGCGGCATAGGAGCTTTCTAAATAAAAAAATATTTTTATTTCCTGTATTTTTCTTGTTGCTACGAACCCAAGGTAGTTTGCACAGTTGCCTGCCTTGCTATACTATCCTCACAAGAACCCTGTAAGGTAGATAAGGCTGAGTGTAAAGAACTGGTGTGTAGTCCCCAACAGCCAACAGGGACTAGAACTTGGATCTTCTGAGTCCCAGACCAACTACACTGATTCTCTGAACTGCTGTTCCTTTGGACTTGCCACCTAGAGATCTGCTATTTATTTAGATTTGCATCCCACATTCTTTTTTTTAAGAACTCAAAGTGGTTTACATCATTCTCCTCCTGCTGCTTTTAATCTTATACCCACAAGAACCCTGTGAAGTAGGTTGGGCTGAGAGTCTGTGACTGGCCCAAGGTCACCCCACTGGCTCCATGGCTGAGTGGGGACTCGAACCCAGATCACCTGAGTCCTAGTCCCATATTCTTAACCACTACACAACACTGGCTCTCTTCATTCCTTCATTCTGTATTTCTTTAAAGCACAAGTGTACATTGTGTATCCTGATTCTGCCACCTCTGAATTTACTGCCAGTTTTGCAGCCGTCACTTGCTCTGGCCCTGCACACAACTGTTCCCATTCCTTTCTCGGACACTTAACTCCACCTACTCCATCTCCCCCTGTGGATCTCCACCACTGATGCTGAGCAGCAGCTGCTGGAAGCCTCTATGAGCCTCTCAGTGCTGTTCTCAGATCAAGTCAGACAAGGGCACAATCTTCAAAATTAGGTGGAGAACTAAGGGGGTGATGCAAGAGGCTCGAGTGTTTGAGGGAGAGATGTTCACATACATTTGAAATTAGAAAATGGAATGAATCTGAGTAAATTAAGCTGGAAAACTGCAAGGGCATGCTAAGTTTGTACAGAAATGTGTGTCAACTATGCACATAGGCGTGTCAGAGTGCATACCTGAGAAGCCTACCAGCCAGCACTGGATTTGGTTTTCGAGGCTAAAACCTTGGCTGAAGTATCTGGACCCCACTCTTCAGCCAAAATGGCTGGCAAAAGAGCTTACAAATCAATAAGAGCTAAATCATACTCAGGCCTACAAACTAAAAAGACACAACACAAAGAGAAAATGAGATGAAGAAGATAAGATTTCGCAGGCATTGAGCCTTAATGTTATACGTTGCTTATCCGAACTGGCTGCCGTGCCGTCCGAAGTGGTAGGTCCACTGATCAGAACCAGGAGGAGCAGAAACATTTCAAAGTAAGATGAAGCCAAAAGTGATGGTCTTTCCCTCAGGGATGGGTGTAAGCGAGGCTCCTGGGAACAAGTAACAACAAAGTGCCTTGAAAGCTAACCAGGTCAGACCTGGTAGACATCTGGATGGTTTACTTAATGTTATGAAATGCCCAGAGAGCTTTGGCTACAGGAGGTAGAGAAATGTAATGGATAATGACAAAAACAAAACAACAAAAACAAACAACAATATGGCCACCATTCTGTGTGTCTTTAAAGGAGGATTAGACTAATTATGCAAGAGATGAATATCAATGGTTAGATGCTTTCTTCGGCAGCAGGATCAATGTGCTGCTGCCCTCATGCCCTGCACAAGGGTTTCCTGGGGGCATCTGTGTAAACTGCAGGTTGGACTAGATGGACCATGGTCTGATATCACATGGTTCTTCTTAGGTTCCTATAGCCCTAGATTGCTAGATTACTTGTTAAAACCCTACCACAACCTTCTCTAAGGTGGCACCCCTCCAAATATTTTCAGCTGCAGCTTTCACCATCCCTGACTCCTGGTCATGAAGATTGCCTCTGATGAGAGCTGCACTCCAGAACATCTGAGTAAGCCCCTTCTCCATAGGGTGACTTGCTCAAGCTTGAAAACCTTTCACAGAAATCCCAGTTGCTGCATTTTTTAAAGGTTGCCAATACCCAAAGGAAATAATAAGTCAGTGCTAGGGGCGGGGGAGTGTGTTGCTGAGAAAGCATGGCTCACAGGAAAATAATACAGTGGCATTTTTCTTTTGTAGAGGAGTGCTTGATTTACTTCTGCCAATGCAAAGAAACACGGTCCATAGTTTGTAAAGTGAAGGAAGCAAGAATTCTGCGTGATGTCCCTTATTCTGCTTCAACTCAGATTTATGACTCTCAGCAAATCACCTTTTGCAAAGTTGAAGAAATAACACCCATTGCACAAAGGTGCTGCAAGGCTTAACTAATTATATATGCTTAACTGCTATTAAGACCTTTTTGATGAAAAGGGTTATAGGAATTTTTAATGATTGCTCTGCAATTACATGTTTCTCCTTGACAAAAATGGGAGAGGGTACAGAAGCTTTGTTTAAAAAAAAAAGTGCACCTCATGTTCTTATTTCTCCAGAGAAAGCTTCAAATGGAATTCCACTTTTTGTTTCAACTTTTCCAAAGCAGAGGGAGAGAAGGAAAGAACAGGTGGAGAAAGAGTGTTTTTAAAGAAAGAGGTTTAACTGCAGATTGCACTGTTCTCTAACACTGCACTGGGCATCCTTCTGCCCAGAAAGCTTCAGTCATGGGGCTGCACTGAAATGAGTGGTTGCTTCCAACAATATACCAAATGCAACTTAGCCTTTGAGTGGACAAGTTGATGCAGTTCTTCTCGCACCTCCATGTAGGACATGACAGTCCTCAGGCTGCCCAAGAAGGAAAACAAAAAGGAACTGGATGAGGCACAGATTGTTCTGTGGAGTAAGCTTGCCTTACTGCTCGTTAAGAATGTGCTGGAACTCTCCTGTGACTATTCTAGTTAGCCAGCACTCCAGCAAAGCAATTAAGAATAGGCTTCATTTTAAGCATAACTGAAGTTCTAGTGAATTATTTTCTCCATGATATTTAATACCCAATCATACATTAATGTTCTAAGAATAATGTAAAAAATAAGCAAAAGAGTGAAGTTTATGAGAGATGCAATGCACTGAAAGCAGCAATGTACCTTTGCCTGATTTGACATATTGTACCACTAGTAATTTTAATACAGGTTTAAACTGCCAACAAATTTAGAATACTTTTGTATTTCCATAAAGATGTACTTTGATAAGTGCTGAAGTCCCCGTGGGCCTGAACAGAGAATATGACAGAGATCGACACAGCAATTTCTATCTTGTTAAATTTGAACAAATCACAGTTCCATTGAGGGAAATAAAAGATTTATTAAGTCCACAGCATTGGCATAAGGAGAATGTAACCCTTTTCCCTGGCACCATTTTTCCCATCCCCCAAAATCATTTACCCCCATTATGAAGCAGTGCCTTCCACAGTTACTATTAAAGTAGCGATTAAAAGAAGTGTGAGGCTGGATCACTTGTACCACTAGATTCCTGCACTGAAGGAGAGGCACACACTGACTTTATACCGCAGTTCACATGACAACAAAACATTCTGTCTCAAGTACACTCCTATGATTTGTTCGGATATGGTGTATTTAACATCTTGCTATCTCCCTCTCTTTCTCTCAGTATGTAACACTGGCACCAGGAATTTAATTCCTATCTTATTAATTAACCTTTCTCTCAATATTGTGACCAAGCTATAAGGCTCCTTCGTTGGATCGTGTGGTCCTGAGGATGAGGGACTGGGATTATGGCTCTGCGTTAACGATAAACAAAATAAAACTCTACTTGTACAACGAGCCTATTGGCTTCAAGATGCTCAAGTAACTTATTTCCTTAGAAAATAAACAGTGTGCATTCATAACTTCTCACTAGTGCAATCTCACTCTTTCCTTTCACAACTGCTCCTCTCTCTCAAACCCTACTTTCTCTTCCGAACGTTCTCTGACCAGCCTTTATTCTCCTTCTCAGTTCAGCCTTTCCCTTCTGCACTCAGGTTTCGGTCAGCTCCTTTCTCTCACGCCCTTCTAGTGCTCGACAATATTAGGCTGTGACTCTCCCTGGCTGCTAACACGTCCTCACGGATGCCACGTGCTCCTTCAGAATCCTACATGCTTTCCACAGCACCGCCTGGGATTCTCATGAGAGGGCTGCCTCTTTGGACGCTGTCTGTCACGGACTCATCACAACTCTGCCTAGCAACTGCTGACAGGCTGAAAAGTATCCATTTCTCTCTCCAAGCCCTGCCCACACACACTCAGTCACCAACCAATCACCTCATTCATTCATCCCCCTTTTACCCCCACCAGCACCCCTCTGAAACTTAACAAAATGTTAAGGAACACAGAAACACCTTAAACCATTACACTTCCCTTTCTCTGATCATATTTTCTTACATTAATTTTTCCTCTTGCCACTGATCCTCCAGAATTTCAGTCTTGCAGATCTCTTCCATCGAACACAGAAAAACCTGAAGCAGGATGGAGACCTCATGTTTTGACAAGAGATTTTATTCAAGATGCTTCCAGGAATATTCCATTCATTTAAACGAATCTTACCTGGAACGTGCTTCGTGTGCCTCTTGCAACTCATACGGCAGTGAATCACCTTTGGATTCACCATTGGTTATTAAGTATAACCCTTCCTCAGACTATGCTTCTTTCAAGAAAACACAGCTTGGAAAAGGAAGGAACTGAAAATGTGTTATAAGATCCAAATACTCCTATTTTTTCCTGCTTCCTAACTCCATTGTTGCCAAGCAAGCGGACGTATACTGCTAAAATGCTGGGACTCCTTCCTTGGCTTGATGGCAAGAGTTGCTGCTATCTGTACAGAGTAACTAAGAAATAGCTTTAATCTAAGCAGCCCTGGGCAGTTGTATTGGCCTTTGTAATCCTCCCAGTAATGGCAACTGCACACTTAGGCTATCGTAACGACACTCCAGGTGAGAGTATGCCATTACTTCATTATAAAGAGATGCTACATTATAAAGAGTATTATCTGCCATCATGTTCATTATCCATGATTATTAATTCTATGAATTCAATCAATGGATTTAATTTGAACAAAAAGGCATACAAAAAAGACTAACAAAGCAAAACAGTTGAATTGCATGTGGAATTTGAACGGGTCCTGCAAGTACAATTAGGGAGTTTAGACATTTGTACTATGTATCTACAACTTAGCTGTATTTTGCCTCCACCCCATTTCGTTGTTTTTTGCCTAGGTGTTAACATGTTGTTAATGTTATATCTCTCCGCATCACAATCCCTAATATCTCAATGAAACATTAAAGTGCTAATAACACAAGACATTCCAGGTAAATATTTAATTATGTTCTTTAAAAAATGTGCATCGTTTAAATGACAGATCAGATCAACCATTGCATTCAGTTAATTAGGCAGAGCTTTTTAAAATCACGGGTGTTATGCAACTGATTATTAACTCTTCTGGATTCTGATTCAAGGCACATCTGAATCCGAGATGAAACTCTGAATGCTGTTTCAACAGATTGTGTAACAGGTTTTGGCATCATGGTCTCTTTTCCATTCTGAAAGCTGCACCCTATGCATAGGGCAAATAAGTTAATATCCTACGTGGAAAGTGTATCTAATGTGGCCAGATGAAAAGGGGGATATTTTGATATTTGTACAGAAAAGGGAAAAGTCACACATGACAAAATTCCCTCTGCTACATGACTATGGATGATGCAGGAACACTGTCCTCTTTTGCATTTGGAGCAGCCTAGTAGGTTCCCAGCTGAAAGTCTCAGAAGCTATGATATATGACATCCTTCAGGTATTCCAGAGGTTCATTATTTTTGGTGGCCTGCTTTGCTTTTATTGTGCTATTCTTCTTCTCGCCACAATTTCTACTCACCTGCAAAAGATCACCCGTTAATATAGGCTAGTTTTCTGACAAGTGTGCCAAATTTCAGGCTGCTGTAAATGTTTATGACAAGTTATAAAACTAAAAAAGAGAAAGCATCTATATATACATGGTATTCATAATGTAAACCAGGGATAGGAAACTTCAGTGGGGCCAGGGGTATACTTTCCAGCCCCCAAACCTCATAGAGGTTCCATTCCTGTTGCTACCATTATTGTGCTACCGACATTTGGCAACATGGTAATAAAAATGAAGGTTCAAATATCTCGCTTCCTTTCAAACGTCCAACCAACAACTCCCTCCCTCCCTCTATGCAACTGCCAAAGAAGGGGCCAATGTGATTGTCTGCCCTGATACAAACATTACAAAATTTGCAATCCTTCCAGCAGTAGACGCTAACCAATGAAAAGACAAAAGTCTAGAATCACATATTTTACAACAAAAAAATATACAGCCTTCAAACAAAGCTAGGGATATCAAAACATTGTAGAAATTAAGGGTGGGACCATGATAAATGCTACTGATTGATACCGCAACAAAGAAAGAACATAAACAAGATCTTTGCCATGTGTTATTCTCATATTTAAGCCAACTCACCCTGAAAGGATATCCTATCCTATTAGGTAACCTCATTTGAAAAGCTAGTATGTTAAGAAATCTTTCAGATATCCTATCCAAAGGCACCTAAGAAATCAAGAACATATTCTGCAAACAACTAGTTATTGATTGACTTAAATCTTGCCTTTACAACAAACTCAAGGTATCTTACATACTTCTCCCCTTCCTGCTCTCAATCTTATCCTCACAACAACCACGCTATGAGGCAGGTTGGGCTGAGAATCTGTGACTAGCCCAAAGTATACTGAATTTACCCCTTTAAGTCCAAGGAATTCAACAGCTGATTCTTTGCAGCTGAGTATTTGATAGCTGATAGACATCTGAACAACTCATACCACCAATTAAATGCCTTGCATCCAAACTGAAAGTGAAGAGGAATTAAAGAGCTTCTTGATGAGGGTGAAAGAGGAGAGTGCAAAAATGGCTTGAAACTCAACATTAAGAAAACTAAGATCATGGCATCCGGTCCTGTCACTTCCAAGCAAATAGATGGGGAAGAAATGGAGGTAGTGACAGATTTTATTTTCTTGGGCTCCAAGATCACCACAGACGGGAACTGCAGCCGAGAAATTAAAAGACGCTTGCTCCTGGCGAGGAAAGCTATGGCAAATCTAGGCAGCATTCTAAAAAGCAGAGGCATCACCCTGCCAACAAAAGTGCGTATAGTCAAGGCTATGGTTTTCCCAGTTGCAATGTATGGCTGTGAAAGCTGGACCATAAGGAAGGCTGAGCGCCAAAGGATTGAGGCCTTTGAATTGTGGTGCTGGAGGAGACTCCTGCGAGTCCCTTGGACTGCAAGGAGAACAAGCCAGTCAGTCCTAGAGGAGATCAACCCTGACTGCTCTTTAGAAGGCCAGATACTGAAGATGAAATTGAAATACTTTGGCCACCTAATGAGAAGGACTCCCTGGAGAAGAGCCTAATGCTAGGAACAATTGATGGCAAAGAAGAAGGGGACGGCAGAGAATGAGGTGGCTAGAAGAAGTCACTGGGGCAGTGGGTGTGGGCTTGGGTAGACTCTGAGGGATGGTGGAGGACAGGAGAGCCTGGAAGAATATTGTCCATGGGGTCATGATGGGTTGGACATGACTAAGCGACTTAACATACATCCAAAATGACATGAGATAACATGCACATTGATCACTTAGTGCTAATGTCATCCAATGGTTACCCTGAAAAGATGCATAATATCGCATAAGATTGTGCTTCAGTATAGAGTTGTGAACAAATGGCTTGTTGAAATTCTCCACCTTATATCTACGTGCAGGTACAACTCTACTGATTTTCCAGGTCAATGCAGCTCTAACAGCTTAATTTTCAGCAAAGCAATACACTGGTAGCCTTGGATTGGGAAACTGGGCTGCACTGATAATGTGAAACAGGTTAATATAGAACAGTTAATTTTTAGATTCAGATTAATGGCCTGGTTCGTATATTGTTCATATAACCCTGCCAGACCTTCTGCGCTTTGCTATCATCTTTTTCTGCAATCATGAAAATCAGTCAGTAGTGTTATCTTATGTTATTCGCAAAGTTGTGCCTGACCCATCACGACATGCCTCCAACCCCAAAAACTTTAAAGATCACAGAATGTCTCACATACTTGCCTTAAACATAACTTATGGTAAATATTCCACCACTGTAATAAAATACTACAGTTTATTTGTACACCTTGAGATTAGGAAATATCCTACTATTTGGATAGAACCATTCCAACATAGGTTAATCCTTTCAGATCTATTGCTATTCTTTAACTCTCAGATGCTCTGTATTTGCATGCAATTTTTCTTTATCCAGAGCAAGTTCAAAGGTGACAATTTCTTCCATATAAAAGCCTTCCCCACCACAATGCACACCCTAGTCATACTTCAAGGCTAAATTATGGCAGTGTATATTATTTGAACATGATGTAGAGTAGAGTAGAGTAAAATCTACAGGGATATACGTAGTTACTGACATTCCTAAAACACCAAAGTTTCTGCTGAAGGGGAGAAAAGCCTCAAGAACATGCTAGAAACCATTTCTAATTATTTGCAATCTTGCTTGCAAGGAAGCCAGAGGCTTACAAAGTTCTTCTCCATTTTATCCTCTCAAAAACAACCCTGTGAGGTAGGATTCAACCCTGTGAAAGTCCATGACTGGGCCAAAGTAAATTTCATGGCTGAGTGGAATCTAGAACCTGGATCTCTGGAGTTCTTAACCACTACAACACACTGACTCTTGGAGTTACCTGTGAAAATTGCACTGTATTTCATCACATTCCCTTGAAAATTTAGAATTTCTAGCTGAAAAGATCCATGTCCTACCATGACTCTTTCCCTGCAGTAGTACTGGTACTAATAGTCACTGATTTCTAAATATTCACAATTCTACCTGCATTAATTTAACTGAAAAAATAAACATATATGGTTCTAGGTGTGAATGTGAAGCATTAACAGACATTAATGCTTACATTCTCGCTCCAAAATGTTACCTGGAAAGTAAGGGATCTCAACAAATTAAGGTAGACTTACTGTGCAGCTGATTCTTTAGAATGCACTGGTATTTAAAAGGCAGAAGGGAAATGTAATTATCAGTAATAACAGAAATATAACTATCACTCAGAATTAGGTTTCAGAGTTAAAATAGACCAGGAATAGAGGAATATAGTAAACAGTATGTTAGGGCCAAACCAAGCATTACTTTATATATTCTTTTTCTTTACTCAGAATAAATGGAAGGAAATCTGGATCATGCCCATAGTAGCAGGAATAGGAGGGCTTTAACCCTCTCCTGATTCCAGCAGGCACTGACAACAGAAGGTTCCAAAGATCCCTTTGGGTATTGCAAACTGTAGGTATGGCAGCTCCTCTCTCCTTCCAATGGTAAACCTCTTGCGCCAGCACTGAAAAGTTTTTCAAAGATAGTTTACATAATGAAAACGACGGATAGTATTTTTTCCTAAGACCCACACATTCCTACCAAAGATCCAAAATATTCATATAAACAGGGTGGTACACAGAAAACAGCCATTCGCTCAACAGTTGGCAACTTGTGACCCTCCGGAAGTTTTAACCAGCCACTCCCGTCAGCCCAGGCCACACAACCAATGGTGAAGGATGGTAGGAGCTCTAGCACAAAACCTCTGGAGGTCCGTAACTGCCCCCCCACACACACACACAGGCTGCATCATGCTTCTCCCACTGGGGTTTCCTGTCTCTCTTTGCAGGCTATTGTGCCGAAGAATACAGCACCAATTCATTTTTGCTCTATCACAACTACTTAATATTGTTCCTGTTGTTCCTTAATATTGTCCTAAGATGGAACAAAAAGGCTTGATCTGAGCAGTGAGCCGTTACGGGGAAACAAGATGATACTTTCTGGTCCTAAAAGTAAACTCAGGTGAGAACTACACCATTTCTCATGCACACCTTTGGAATCTGCTAAAAAATCTGGGTAAGCCTTCTTGAAAATCTGATTATTAGATGACTATTTCATTTTTTAAAAAAGAAAAGTTAGGTGCAGAACCAATGAAGTACACAAGGACAGGAGATTTAAGTTCTTGTCCATCCACCAGCTGCAATCCAGCCTGTCAGTGGCATCAGAATATGGAATGAAAACCTTTCTCATGACATCACTGAAAGCTCTTGCCATCAAGTTATTTTAATTTTCAGCTTTACAATATTCAGGTCCTTCCAGCATATTAAGGTTTTACCCAGTGATCTGAAAAATGGCAAGCAATCACTCCTGTATGTTATCTTCGTAGGTCGTGCCTAAGCTTTCAGCCAATTTTCTTTGTATTTAGACTTAAATGTGCAAACCGCACTATATTAGTCTGCAAAGCATCAATGAGAAGACTTAATTAAGTAACACTGACAGATAAATCCATTTCTTTTGCAGTAATCAAATCAAAGCAGGTTGACATAACACAGAAACTTAATACAGTTATTCCCTTGTAATTGGAAAAGGGCCCTTTACTTCTCATTAAAGCAATCTTCTGGGTATTGGCATAATAAGACATCTCAGGGCTTTAATATTACCCTATAAAAGCCTCAAGATACAGACTCCCTTAAGCAAACATGCTAGATTATCTAATTCCTTCATCACAGTGGAACATGTCGTCCCTATTGTCTTAAAATTGTTAATTCTTTATCTCATCTATAGTCCAAAAATAATACATCAGTATGGAAAAATATGATGACATAAATGCTGTTCTTGAACTGATTTTAAAACAGAATGATGAGTTATTACCAAAATGGAAGGGTTTTTTTTTTAATTGTTGGCATGCTTTTGCATAAACATTACACAAAGATTGGGTAATCCATCTCTACAGATCCAACTTTACTGTATAAAAGCAAAAACAAAAACAAGATCATATACAAACTTTACTGGTTCTTTTAATTTCAAATCCTTTCCTAGTATATTCCAAGACACATAATGTGATTATGAATTATTTTTTTATTCTCAAAACCATCCTTGGATTAACCTGTGAGGCAATGACCAGCCAAGGTTACCAAGTAAGCTACATGAATAAGTAGATCAACGAACCTTCTGTTTTTCATCCAGACCTCATCATGGAGGCCAGGCCTTCCATTCCCCATCAGAACAGTTGTACGAAGTGGTCAGTCAATCATTTTATCCAAGGATCTCACTGACTCTGGCTTGAAAATGAATTCTTTAAAACAGTATTTAATTGTAATGGAGCATATAGATTGGAATCAACTTTTTGCTCCAAGAATTAGAGGAGTTTCCATTCACAGAAAGGAAGTTGTGCTTTCATTTCTCCCTTTCTCAACAGTGGGTCTGTGTGAGTGAACTTGCACAAGTGTGCCTACAAAGAACCGTTGTTCAAGTAGGTTAATTTTATGTAAACATGCATTCATTTACGACTTTGGGTCCAGATTTGTTTCTTTATGAAAAGAGTGAAGACTTATAAGAAATTATAATGCATTTTTCTTGCACTATATACTTATTACAAGTAATAGGGCTATTCTTGGTATTCACGTGCAAATTAAAAAGGAAAATGAAGGCTAGTGTATTGCGTGTTTGAAGGCTTGCTATTTCAAGTTCTTTATACAGGAAGTATGCCGATTTTTAGTACTGCACCCTTCTATCACAAGTTTTTAATAAATGTGATTCCAGATTTATAATACCAATAGTAAACCCTAAGGAAGACATCTTCATTATACAAAGTCAACTGGTAGCTAGAAAGAAGAGCTATGCTGGATCACACCAATGGCCTTAACTAGTCCAGCACCCTGTTTCTCATATTAGCCATCCAGGTGCCTATGCTGGGTGCAAAAGCACCCTCCAACAACATAACCGTCCACTGTGCTCTGAGGTAGAAATGAGCACTTCTACCACAATGAAAACAGGACTTGCCCAGGAATGGATACAAATCACCAACTTACCACATTATATAGTGTTTCTTGGTCCACTGTATTAATGCAAATATGATGTACTACATTAAGATCGGAGACCTTACCAAGTAAAAGGGACTCTCCCCATTCTCAAGGAGAATAATTCATGTTCAATGGAAGATTCCAGTGTTTCTCTTCCAAATGACTGGCCAGAGCCATCTTTTCAGAAATAGCTTGTCTATTTGAGCTTTCTTCAGGTTTCATAATGTTAAGCATTGATTGTCCCTGAAAGATTTAAATAATTGTCATTTTCCTGAAATTGCAGAATTACTCATTTTATTGCATGTATGTGAGATCCTCTTCTTTACCAAGAAATCATACTGTGATGTCTCATGTTAGTATATGCTTTGTGCGAAGAAGACCCTGGGTAGCTTAACATCTCATTTTGATTGCTCTGATTTCTCTACCATCTTTCTTTCAACGTCACCCTCAGCATTTTGGACACAAGGCTATAGGATGTCTCCAGTACTAAATTATGAAAAATGCCCCTAAAATTATTTGTTTGTTTGTTTAAAACATTTCTATGCCACCCCATCGCAACAAAGCCTCAGGGCGGCTCACAACAATTAATCCTCCAGTTTCTCATACAACTTGAACAATCATCTCTCAGCTGCATTTTATCAGAAATTTAAGGATCGGGCAAACTTTACTATGTTTCCCATGTGGTAAGTTTGCTGTCTGCATTCACCCAGAATCCTCCACTGATTTATCTCAGCTGCTCAGTCCTCTGCGTCAGCCAAAACTGGGAGAGCCCAGATGAGCTGTTTAAGAGGAAGGCCTTGCCAAAAGCTTTGTTACCATTCGCTCTGGGAGAAGGAGTGTATAAGCCTATGGTTCCTTGATTCACATGGGAGTAAGTTCACAGGTGGAGCCAATGCTGCCAGCCCATCAGCTGTCATTCAGTGAAAGCACATGGCCGTGTCAAAAATTATTTGCCCTATAACCAAGCAGGGATGTTTCCATAGTATGAAAATCCAAGACACATTCCAGATCTTTTTGCCCATGAACCTTCCATTTTCCCCTGAGTTTGGGGGGTGGGGGTCTAGTTTAATTGTGCTATCATCAGTCAGTCCACAGAATCAGTTTCCTGCTCTGAAATTACATACTCAAGAGGCTCATGGGGTTTTATTATTATTTTTTGAATCAACTGGACCATGTTCATGATTATGATCATTCCTTCTACCAAAGGGAAATATGCTTTCTATCTCAATGTTCATCAAGGCTCCCAGGTGACTAATCATCTGTAAGTTTGTTTCCAACTGAAAGGCTCCAGAAGACTGCACATCGCGCATGCGGTTTCCTTGCTCCTTTAGGAGCCTCCGTTTGGAAGGCCACCAAGATCTCTTCTCTTCAGAGGATTGTCGCTGCTGTTATTGCTATTATGTGAGCAGCGATGGGGAAGATGCCAGCACTAAGGGAGAATGAAGTCGCCTGGAAATATAGTTGACCTGCCGTGAAATGTAGGTAGGAAAACTTCGGATTAGTGACGACATGTGAGAATATAGGTGCATGAAACACACTGCACGGGATTTCAAGCCGTAGGAAGCTCATAAGCCTGAAAGCCATCAACATACAGTTGATAAGAGGGTTATTAATTCTGAGTTTTAAAATAGTCACATTATTGCAGATAGAGGCTGCCGGTTTCCTGTGGCATACAAATATTTTTAGGTGAAATGATTCATAGAAATGAAGTTAATGGAGGAAAGAAAACTGAAGAAAAGTGTTCCTTGTTTGAAAAGAGAATGCTGTATTTACAAAAGGAACATGGTGCAAATTGTAGAAAGGAGAGCTAGTCCAGCACACTTGACAACAGAACTTGTAAAGGGAAAACAGGCATAAGCTATCACCTCCAAAGGAAGGATAAAATCTGAATAGCCACACAATTGATTCATACATGAAGGCAGGTCAACTCTAAATGTATTTACGGTGTGTGCTGAAACAGAGTGAGTTTAATGTTGTGGCCTTGTGTATTCTTGTCAAGTCTAAGCAGAACATGTCAACTTTCCCCTTAAAAAAGTACTGTAGTTCAGGTGCCACTGTGCAAGAAGCTTATGCATACATGGATGCCACAACCTGATGATAAAAAGCTCTGAAGAATGAGCATGCACATCGGAAACACACTAGCTTGGGCAGGCTTCAGACGGAGGTATTTATTAAACATGATGGCCTGTTCCGTTATCCAAATGTGACTTACTTGCTAGGCATTTCCACCCTTCCTTCCTGTTGTTAAACAAGACCTGACCTCTTTTCCAGGGAAGGGAATTACTTCGAAAGTTGAACAGGGTTATTAAATTTCTTCACAGAAAAATAACCATGCAAGATACTACAGGGTATACAAAAGCAATTTAAAGTATAACTACATGCCACTGATAGTCCTGTATTAGCAATACCAACGCAGGCGTTATGATTTACAACCACACCATCATCTTTAAGACCAAAGAAGGTATAAATATGAGCTTCCTACAAAGAAGAGTTTTTAAATATAGCACCATTGCATTTTTGAATATCAGAGCACAGTGCCTACCTAAATTTAATCTTGAAAATAATATGTAACCAGTGAAATGATTCTAACCTATGCAACAGATGAAGTACTGGAGAAGTTCAAATTTTGTGAACATTTTGTGGAAAGGAACAGCTTTGCCAGATCAAGGATTTGTCAAATCCTGGCAGGCAACAAAACTTTCTCTCTTTACATTTCTCTTCCTGTTTTGTTTTCCCTTCCTTCTTAGGCCCTTTTCTATAAAATTCTTTTTGTAACAACTGAATTTCACTGAAGGTGCAGAAATTGAAACTTGTAGGCATGAGGGGAGAGACAAATTGGGACCTTAAATAATTAAGATTATTTTAAAAGGAAAAAAAAGGAAGCATAAACTAGTGGTAATAATTTGAAAATTTCTCCTAGCAATGCATCTTATACCTCTCAAATGGAAATAGTGAGTAATCTACTCATATATACAAGCCATCTGTTTCTCCATTAAGTCCCAGCCCAATGTGGGAACAATACCATTTTGATAAATTAGCAGTGCCCGTGTCAGTGTCGAACAGAGGCTTGCTACAGCATGCACCTCTTCTTCCACAAATACTGTTTTTTTGTATTGAAAAGGTGTATACACCTGTGTTTGTGTGTGCATATGTGTACATATCCAGGCACACACAGAGGTAAGCTCTGAAATGTCAAAACTATATTATCACCCATAGACTTCCACTCTCATCTATGGGTTTTCAAAAAGTTGAACCAGCTACTATAACTATAGAATACAGTGACTGCATTTCATTGGCTTCTGCTAACATCAGACGTAACCTAAAGTTTCAACTGAATCACCATCTATGGAAGCTCAACTGGCACCATGGATGATATGGGACTTCTGAGTCTTCAGGTGGGTCTTCTGCCTCTGACATTGATTCAAGTTCAGAGGAGAAAGGGATGGTGTCCAGCATGCTTGTGGGTAACCAGAGCCCAATTATTCAGTTCTGCCTTGCCTCCTACATCCTGGTGAACAGGCGAGTGGGAAACATTGGAGACTCGTGCACCTAATTCTTCTGAACCGGAAGACTCAACCTTAATAGAAGATTATTATCATTCAAGGGCATTATCCCCACCAAAAGGGCTGCAGACAAAAAGCCTTGCAAAACAAGTTGCTTTGAAGGTCTTCTTGGGTCCAGTACCAGCTAAAGAGGGCAGGGCAGAAAGTCCAGTCAGGCATAGCCACAGGTTGAGAAGCAGGTTCCCCTACCAGGATTCTGATAGTGGTTCATAGAAGCTACCCTGCTGTTTATACAACTGGGTAGTTTATCCTAGCCTTTGTGTAGACAATGGACCACAACCCTGGAAAGCTTCCAGATGCTTGTGGGCACAGGGACATTGTGAAAGACAATCATTGGGAATTGGATCTGGTGTCTTGGGTACTTAGCTCACATTTTTTCCATCTGAGAAGGCAACCTGGGACCTCTTGATAGCCAGAGTTTATATGTGTTTATTATCTCTGGAAATGCGGGGTACCCACAAAGGGAATTAGCACAATAAAGGATTTTATAGTAACTCTTGCCTTGATTACCGAGGCCAGGGCAGCACAGATGGCTCCATTCACTCACAGTGTTCTTTAAAGCTTCTCTTTTCGGCAACAGCAGTTCACCCATATCCCTGAAATACCTGCTCCCCCCCTTCAGATGTTCCTCTAGACAGCACCCATGGGGCATGTAACCATTTACTCATACATGGAGCAGAGTGAGTAGAGCCCACCCATTGATATTTATCTCTATGCATAAATATAAGTAATATCTGAAGACATCCCTTTTCTAACCAACTAATCAATGGCACACAGAGAAATGCAATGGCTCTCGTTACCCCCTTGGATTAGCAGACAAGTGAGGACAATGCCTAGGAGAATGCACACAGCAGAAGACATGAAGGGAAACCACATAAACACAGGAAAACCTGGTCTGAAGCAACCTATCTCTGATATAATTTTGCATATTTGGGAGAGGTTCCCAGGAAACTTTCCCAACTGAATCCATAAAGGGTTACTGAAGAGGTCTTAGAGCCATGCTGTAGGGCTGACATACATAAACTGGTTGCATTTGGCTTGGCCGGAAGTGTTTCTGGCCTGGTTTTAGGGGACACATTTCCACTGGCCCTGGAAGATGGAGAAAAGGGGACTGATCACATACTAACCTATCTCACATTTGCTCACCTTTTGTGGATACTTACATCAGGCAAAAGAGGAATGATTGACTGGATCCAGGGGGTAATTAATGCCTCTTTACAAGAGGGAATGGTCCTGGCTGCCTTGAAAGAGGTGACTATGTGACCGCTCCTTGTAGAAGCCTTTCCTGACCAGTCACAAATAACCCCTCCCTGGGCAGGACAGCCAGGCAAATGGTAACCATACAATTCCAGGTTCTCCCCTAACTGGCACCAGTTATCTGGAACCATTTCAACACCGTATCCATCTTCATTTTGTCACAGCAACCACCTTCGTAGTTCAATGGCATAAGCTACTTCCAAGTCAGGTGAGATGGTAGAAATGCCAAGCTGATTCCCAGATGGAACAAAGCCGGGTAGCTTTCAGTGAAAAAGTATAAGCATCCAGGCAGTCTGCGGGTGTCCCGGAGAAGATGATCTGAAACACAGGTGAAAGTGACAGAACCCTTCCTTGTCCTATCAGCATGACGCTACTGGTCATAAGAGAGCCAGGCAGCTTTCTCCTATCTACCATGCCATGAAAAAATGTATAAATTCCCTTGTGTTCACTTTAGGCTTCTTCCTGAATTCCATGAAAGGAGGTATCAATAGTTGAACCCCCTTACCATCCTGTGACTAATGTCAAACACCCATTCCATTTTTGAGGGCTGGAATAAAATTCCAGCAACCGCAAAATAACAGTCCACGCTCTTTATGAAGAGTAGCCTTATCAACACAGCATCAATGCGACACACATGTTTTCCAATCAGTTAAATGGAAGAGGGTGGGTAAACAGCCATGAAGCTTTTCCTGCAGGCCTTCAAGATGTCCCATACACCATATAAATAAGCACTCATTACAGCTACACAGCCATCGCCTCTAGAAGACAGAGTGAAACATTTCCGAGGCGTACCAATTCCGACAAAGTTAAACAAAGCACCCCTCGTCTGATTCAATCAGAGTGCTCTGAGCAGGTGCTCCTGATCATTATTTTAGTTGAGCGCGCCAGCTTCTTGCCAGCATCGCAATAATGGCATGATATTTGGCTTAGCAGGCCATGAAATATTAGGAAGAACCGTGCTCAAGTAATTAAAGCTGGATAATGAATTCCTAAAGTTGGTGTTTTTAATTTTCTCAAAATTAGTTAACAGCACAACAGAAACCAGTATCCATTAGGAGTTGTACAGACTATAGTCTTAGAATGGGGAAGAATAAAATGCATTTAGGAAAAATAAGTGCCATCCTTAAAAACGAAGGAAGGAGACCCGTTCAGTCACATCATTCTTCACTGTTTGTCAGGACAGGATTTCATCTTTTCTGCCATGTTTGTTTTCATATGACTGAGTGTTTAAATGTTGGCCTTCATTTAACTTTGAGTTAATAACAATAATCTCAGCACAGTCTGATTTATAATGGGGGAAAATCTCAAATTACTAAAATAAACTGAATAATCATATGGAATAGCATTTAATAATTTGCTACACTGTTACGCCACATTAGTAATCTCATTAAAAGTTGGCAGTTCAACTGCAATACATCATGGCAATCCAGAGAGAGAGCTGGGATTCCCTTAAGACGTGGAAGGAATAACCAGGTTAACGCTGTTGTTCACATACATTATGTAGTTTATTTTATAGGATAAGCAACCATAATGAATTATAGCATCACAGTCAGCATTGTGTCAGTATTGATCATGAAAATGCCATTAAAAAAGAAAAAAATTGGCACCTAAATTTAATTTGCTAAGTAATTTGCTAAATCTGTATTCAAGAAGCCAAATAAGCATTTGAACATATAAAATACTCAATGAACACATCATTCTCACCAAAACAAAGCTCAAGAGAATGCAGAGAATGTTTGAAAATGCAGACACATAAATAGTTGTCTATGGACTAAAAACCTAGCCGTGCTTCCAAGTTTGCAAAATAATATTCCCAGATACTTAGTTGTCAGTAACCAGACACATGACAGGATCTGAATAGAGACTTGTGTCTCCCCTGCCAATGTTGAGCACATGTGCCTATATCCAAAGACCGAGGGTTGAAAGTACAAAAAAATCAGTTGTAAGAGGGTTTCTTTCCTCAGTTTTCCATTGCCAGCTGGCACAAGTTGGACTGATGTATTTTTATTAGAATTATGGTATTGTAGTTATATTCCACAGATCCCAAGGTAAAATACATAATTATGCTCGCCTGCTCTTCTCCATTTTATCCTCACAACAACAACCCAGTGAAGTAGACAAGACTGAGTGTCAGTAGCTGGTCCAAAGTCACCTGGTGAGCTCCGTGGTGTCCAGAGTCTCACCATTTTACCACACTGGCTCTCGAACGCTTGTGTTTCCTTGAAATATTGCTCACACATACTTGTACAATTCTTAATCGGTCACGTTTTGAGGGGAAAAAAATTTTCATGTGTTTCTCCAGAATAGAAATGACTATTAGAAAATTAAAAAACTACGTTTTTGAGCGTCACAAAAATCTAGCAACAAAGAGTTCCATAAACTTTTAAGACTGCATCTGAGGAACCATAAATAGAAAGGAAAGAGTTATTTGTGCTTCTCTGCAAACACTGGTGAGATACTTGAACACCATGAAACAAGATGTTTGCTCTTCTTGTGCATTCATATGTGCTTGAGATTGCAAAAGTGAATATATCAAAATATATCTGAATTAAGTTTCACTTTTCTGACACAGCCCTAGAGATAAAACTGCCCAGAGCTTTGGCTACTATCCTATAAAGGAAATAAGCCTTCAGTTCTGCAATACTTACCACAATCTGGAAACTCAACTATGCTGCTATATAAAGTCAATGTTATCCTGCCCTTATTAACCCGTATTTTATAGATAGCAACTGGCTCATTCCCAGCATTTAAATTCCTTGGAAATGGGAAGATTAACAACAAACAAACTAGTATAAACAAATGCAAACTTGACTTAGTAACAACCATGTCCCAATTCTGAAGAAGAAAACAACATACTACAGCATACTGTAGACTAAACCTGCGGAAATCTGATAAAAAGAAGATTAAAGGAAGCCATTTGAAGAATAAACTTGGGGGCTAGGCTTGCAAGCCAGTTTCCAGCAAAGCTGCCCGTAGAGGTGGAGGGCAAGATGGCACTCTCCACTTCCAGGTACAGAAGCTGACTCAACTAGCAGTTGAGTTGTGCTTCAGTAAGATAAGAGCACAGTATTTTCCACCCTACCCGAGGGCAATAAAAGAGGCAGCGTGGCACATGCCACTTTGTTATCCAATGCCTTATCGCCACTCCACCACCATCCCATCTCAAGCCTGCTCAAACAGTCGAGGAGGAAATGCCAGCATTCATCGCATGACCAGAGCAACAACTGCACAATGCCCAGTGGATGCTTTGGCCTGGACTTTTCTGCATACCCGGTAGGTTTGGGGCCTTTTCTGTTCATGTTGACTGTAACATACTGGGAGAAAGTGACCTGTGTTCCTGCCCAAGGAGATGCGAGTGCTTGGGGGAAAGGTCTGAAAATCCAGGCATCCTGACACGGCTTTTCCCCAGAACATTTTCCACCCCAGGCAGCTGCTTCTTTGCTCAATGGTAGCAACTTTGCCCAAGGCAAATTTAAGTTCCTTTTAGACTAATCCTAAAACATAAATGAAGAAAGCAACTGGATTTAGTATCAGCAAGAGTCTTAGAAGTCCTGCATGTAGTGGAGAACCAAGTTAATCCACTCGTTTTAATTAATCATAATGAGGGCATGCTGTGAATTTGCATGATTTGTATATACTACAAACTTTGGACCTTTGCAATGCTGTATAGACTATGACCTTCTGACCCAAAGTTCTGTTTCTTATTTGAGTTCTAGGAAGTCCTTTTGAGGAACTGTAGACAAATAAGGTTCCACAGACATGTGAACCAGATAATCCACCACACAGTGGCTCCCTGGCAGGTTTTCCTTCCCCCTTCATCATGCCACCAAGCAAGGAAAGGAGACACAGAGGCCTATGCAAGATAGCTGAAGCCCCTGGGATGTGGCCTTGTTCAAGTTCTCGGAGGTTCTTCAGCTTCAGAAACACAACTGACACTACCAGTGTGCCCTTGGTGGAGGAACAGCAGCCCCAAAACTTTATGGGGATGCCCCATCCCCAGCTGAAGAAGTTGGTCACCTTTGTATTCTGACATAAGCTTTTCTGATTCAATTTAAGTTCATACACAAACTTCATTGCTGAAAATCTTCATATACACCTAACAGGAAACTATGGCTTACCACATAAGAGAAATCTGTGAAGAAAAATGAAGCCTGCAAAAGGGTAGAGGGAATGCAGAAACCCAAAGACCACTCATGTAATGCCAGCCAATGCTCTGATGTTAAATCAGAATTGAATATCAACCCCAGGAAATTTTGTGGCTGAATGCAGAATTTGAACCCTGACTCCTTGACCAAGCTCAGTACTAAGTATACATGGTATGTTCAGTATACCATGTCAGCCTCGTAGGAGCCTTTGTAGTGTTGTTAATTTCTATTTGTGCATTTCTCTTGAGCTTTTAAATATTTTTAAATATTTCAAGGACAGGATTTTGGAGGGCATTCATTTGGAAGGCTGTCATAAGTCACAGATGACTTGATGGCAAAAGCGCAGATTACAAAATATGACTCATTATGCCTCTATTTGGGAAAGCAATGCCCCTGCTATTTGTCCCTTTGCAAATATCCTTGCATCTCTTTAGAGATGGGCTGAGAATGATTTCCTGCCCTTTTCCTTCCAGCATGGAACTGAAGGCAGCTTAAACAGACCTCTCCCTTTCCATTCTAGGGTCATGCTTCTGAACACTATAGTACAGGTAGACTCCAGGAGACAAACAATTTTCATTCCTGAGAAAACAGAAATCAGTCTTTAAGTCTAGTTTGTATGTAAGTCAGATCATGTATAGTTGGACCTCCACATGCATGGTGGTTAGGGGTGCAGGACCCCATGAAAATGGAGAAACTGTGAATCTCTCTAGGTCTCCATCCCAAACTTGCCAGCACCTCCTCTTTGCAAGGAAGTGCCAGAAAGATTTCCTTATTTGTGGGGCAGAAAGACAGGCTATGAAGGCTTTCTCCTCTATCCTTTTGCTTCCTCTCTCCCCACAGTGATGATCTGGAAGCGCTCCCTTTCTCCCCTTTCACTTGCACTCTCTCTCTGATGCTGATGACTTTCCAGAATATTTTTTAATTAATAGGCTTTATTAATAAATAGGCTTTTGACAGTTTGTAAGTACGGGTTGCTCTTAACTCGGATGTTCATAACTTGTGGACTGCTTGTACTCCAGTGTCATCCCTGTCAGGGGCAAAGATGGAACCATGGATTTGGAATTCCAGCCGGAAGAGGTTAGAACTCTAGGCTGCCAAACCCCACATAACTGGTATTCCAGTCTGTGCAACACGTCTGTGAAGGATGATGCTAAAAATGCTAACCTCACCTTCTCAAGAACCTGGTCACTGAGTAATTCTAGACTATGTAATTTTCCTCTGGCACTTTGGATCCTTCCAGAAAAGGCTGTCTGTGCTTTTCACACAGCTAAGCACTGACAAGATGTACTAACTGGAGAGAGGCAAACACTTTTTACAAAATAAGACACTTCATGAATTGGGAAAGCAAAATAGGTTCATAACAGAAATTCAGTCTTGGGGAGAGATGGGTGGACTTCATGCCACAGATGAGCAAAACAAATGTGTTTTTGCTGCATGGTAAACTAATCTTGCAGAAAGACCTCAAGAAGCAGGAAAGAGGGTTGGGGGAGAGATCAATTTTTCTATACCTCAGTGTCATCTTGCATGATTAATCATGGTAGAAAGAGCTTCAATGATTCCTCTACTTAGATGAATGTCTCATCAAACCACCAACCCAATTTAAACATAGCCATATAAATATTCCTACTTAAAGAAACTTCATGAATCAGTCCGCAGATGTTACTGATCCTCAGAACATGTGTGCTAACCTATCTGGTCACACATACCGATGCAAACACAGTAGTAAGCTGCAACAGTAAGGAAAATGAACAGCCTTCTTCTGGTTTATAAAGAACGTCTTCCCAACCCAATCACAGGGAGACAAGTCTTTTCACATGGAAGCATCAATGTGCCCATATGCAGACCATGACTAAAGTATTATATTAATGCACATAGCCTCATACTATAAAGGTTGTGATGCTGTGTTATAACATGAAGCAGAAGCCTAGAGAAAGAATAAAGAGAAAGAGAACCATAAAGTGGGGGGGCACTTTGGGTCTACCACTGTAATTGTATTTACTACATGTCTGTTTTGTCTTTCTTCCTCCAATGTACTGATCAATTCCAGATCAGATTAGCATGGAAACATCCAACTGGTAGGACTTTTGAAAATCATCTAGTCCAACCCCCTGCTCAATGCAGGCTCTTCATTGCAGGGTTCAGCTGTAGCATCCCTGACAGATGACCATCCAGCTCACGCATCGTCCAAAGAGATAGTACTCACTACCTCTTAAAGCAACCGGTTCCACTGCTGAACAGCTCTCACTCCTAGGAAGTTTCTCCTAATGTTTAGCTGGAAAGCTTTTCCCTGTAATTTCCACCCACTGTTTCTAGTTCTGTCCTCTGAGACAACAGACAAGCCTGCGCCATCTTTCTCTAATCCAAGCATACCCAGTTCTTTCAGTGTTTGCCAGGCACTTTGCCACCCTGGTCATCCTTCTGTAGAATGTTACACCTTGCAAAGACCTGTAAAAATGGGACACTGGGGACTGGACATATTATTCCAAAGGCAGGTAGACTTCTGCAAGATGGAAGCACCATGTACCCGAAGATCGCTTATCTTGGTGCAATCAAAAGAGATTTAAAAAGCTAGCTTGGAGTTGGAGTCAGAGAAGACCTTTTGTACGTGCTGCTGCCTTCTTCTGGAGGCTGCATTTTATGGTTTGCAAATCAAGGGCCTAAACCACCCAGATATTATAAACCTGCGGTTCTCAGATTGTGGGGCAAGCCCCCTTTTAGCGCCATGTACTGACAGGGAGAGCACAGCATTATGGGAAAGATACAGAATCCTGCAGGAAACCACCAGCCTATAAATACACCCCATCAATCCACAGTGGATTTGCAAGGGGTTTGGCCATCAACCCAGTCTCTGGTGGGAAGTGTCAATGCTTTGTTTAGCTACATTTCTCTGAATGTGCTTATTAGGAGGGGTCAGTAAAATCATGTATTATTCTAATACCCATACTGGATTAGTGTCGTAACATAGAGATCGATGTGCTTGGCAACAAAAAGTATGAACCCAAGGACCTTTCTACATGCTCAGCTGTGGAACAGATGTTTGGTCCTAATCTGAGAAGCCAGAAGAATACATATGGGGGGGTGGGGACCTCAAAAAGTTTGGGAAGCACTGCCATAAGCAGAATGCAAGAATAAGATGTACCATCACAAACATGCCTTATGACAGAAGGAATGCACTTAGTGGAACAGCCAAAAGGGGAAAAATTGTTTCCTGTGTTTGGAAGGGCTGTAGCCTGTATTACTGCTAGGAATTCTCTGACTGCATTTTGTGTTTACATGTACAAACCTTATGCCATTACTTTTTACTTTAACACAAATAAAATAAGAGGGGAAGTGGTGAATGAAAATCTAGCCCTTTCCATTGCTGCTATGTGCCCTTAAATACACAGATGCAAATGGAAATACGTGCCTGACATTTGGGGAACCAGCTCTGTTTAAAGCTGCCAAACACAGGAAGGAAGTTCAAATGTTGGCTAAATGTTACAGTGTTGTGCCAAAATTCTGGTAATTAAAAAAAAACTTTTAAAAATTACAATTCTATCCCACTGGGCTCTGTTTTTCAAATGCTGTTGAGACAAACCAATATGTCATTGGCAGTACTGAATCTAATCCATTCATATGTATAATGCTTGGAAGAGTAAAGGTGCTTGGAAGAGTACGTCCCACCACGTGCCTATTGGATCCTTGCCCGTCTTGGTTAATAAATAACTCCAAGCACGGGATTGGGACCTGGATTTTGGAAGTGGTTAACGCTTCTCTGAGGGAGGGTCGAGTGCCTGCCCCTTTAAAGGAGGCGGTAATACGACCGGTCCTGAAGAAAGCGTCACTGGATCCAGAGATGGCCACTAACTATAGACCTGTGGCCAACATCCCGTTTCTGGGCAAGGTGCTGGAGCGAGTGGTGGCGGGACAACTCCAAGCACTCTTGGAGGAAACTGATTATCTGGATCCTTTTCAGTCCGGCTTCAGACCCGGGTACAGTACTGAATCTGCCTTGGTCGCCCTGTACGACGACCTGTGCAGGGAGAAGGACAGGGGGAGTACATCCCTGTTGGTTCTTCTGGACCTCTCGGCGGCTTTCGATACCATCGACCATGGTATCCTTCTGGATAGACTTGCGGGATTGGGGGTTGGAGGCACTGCTTTGCAGTGGTTCCGCTCCTATCTCGACGGTCGATTCCAGAAGGTAGTGCTGGGGGACCATGTCTCTACGTCATGGCAGCTATGCCATGGGGTACCACAGGGCTCCATTCTATCCCCTCTGCTATTTAACATCTATATGAAACCGCTGGGAGAGGTCATCAGGAGGTGTGGGCTGCGGAATCATCAATACGCTGATGATACCCAGCTTTACCTCTCATTCTCCACTAATCCAGGTGAGGCAGTGGCTGTGCTGAACCGGTGCTTGGCCGAGGTAAGGGAATGGATGAGGGCCAATAAACTGAAACTCAACCCAGACAAGACGGAGGTCCTGTTGGTTGGCGGATCGGGTTTCGGAGAGGGTGGATTTGACCTGGTCCTGAATGGTGCAACACTCCCTCTTAGGGATAAGGTCCGCAGCTTAGGTGTACTCCTCGACCCGGAGCTTTCTTTGGAAGCTCAGGTGACAGCGGTAGCGAGGAACGCCTTCCTTCAGCTTCGGCTGATTAATCAGCTGCGCCCCTACCTGGAATACGACTGCCTGGCGACGGTGACACACGCGCTGGTGACTTCCCGCCTAGACTTCTGTAACGCGCTTTACGTGGGGCTTCCCCTGAAGACAGTCCGAACACTTCAATTGGTGCAAAATAGAGCTGCCAGGTTGCTGACGGGGACGGGGCGTTATGCTCACATGACTCCAGTCCTCCATCAGCTTCACTGGCTTCCCATTGAAGCCCGGGCCCAATTCAAGGTGTTGATTATGACCTACAAAGCCCTAAACGGCTTGGGTCCTGGCTACCTGCACGAGCGCTTACGTCCGTATATGCCCGACCGCCCTTTGAGATCTGCGGGAGAGTCCCTTCTCCGGGAACCCTCCATGAAAGAAATTAGGAGAGTAAGTACCCGGAGGAGGGCTTTCTCTGCGGTGGCGCCCAACCTATGGAATTCACTCCCCAAAGAGGTCCGCCTGGCACCGTCGTTACTGGTTTTTCGGCGCCAGGTAAAGACCTTTTTATTTAAACATCATTTCAATTGTTAAAACATATGATCTGGCCTGGGCAACTTCTTCTTCCTTCTCTTTCTCCTCCTATATTTTTATTTTATATTGATAATTTTAATTTTGTATTTGTAAATCAATGTATTTTTTGTATTGTTATATTTAATGGTAATTTATTATGTACTATTGTATTTCAATGTATTTTATCATGTTGTAAGCCGCCCCGAGGTTTCGGCAAGGGGCGGCATAGAAATGTTATAATAATAATAATAATAATAATAATAATAATAATAATAATAATAATGAAACCATACAAGTATCCATAGTGTTAGGACATTCTGAGGATTTGCATGTCCTTCTCATTTTATTTCATAAACAGCTTCCTAGACCTCATGGTTGCAAAGAACAGCTTGGGCAATTGTGGAAGCCATCTGCTGAATGCACTGTTCCCTAAATGGCCAGATCCTTTGTTTTACCCTTCCATCTTTGTCGTTACTCTGTTTTTAGGACTAGCCCTTCCTTTGGTCTTTTCCTATTTCTCCATTTATTCAAACATTTTCAAGGTTTCTTTTCAACCCACAAGAACAACAGAGAAGGTTAGGATAATCCTTTTTCTTTCCTTTTTTTACCATTACCATCATGATCTTTGGTGGAACACCAAACCAAGCAATAAAACATTCTCTCTTTCAATTCCAGATCAATCGTGTTCTGCCAGAAAATACCTTCTGCAGAGCAAATATAAGCAAATTTGACTAAAATGCTTAGTTTTGCCTGCCCTTATAATATAATTTTCTGCCAAAGCCTTGAGCACCGAACTAAGACTTGCTGGGTCCATGGGCTCAAACAGTGAGGAGATGGGACTTTACATCTTCACAGCATTTTTATAGATGTTTTAGGTTGTTGTTTTTTTAAGAGTTACTAAGCTGCAGAGAACTCTTTTAATTCTCCCCTGTTGTGAAAGTCATCCTAATTTTAAGCAAATGTGTTTTTCACCATTCTAAGGTGTTTACAAAGCTTAAAGCCACTAGTACTATTTTCACTTACCAGCATGCCGCCCAATTTAACTAAAACATTTATTTTATAAACAGAAAAGAAAATGAGATTGAGCAAGATATATTTATGCAATTAACATATTTAATAGGCAATTATGCATCCTCTTTACAAGAACAGATAAATAATATATGCATATACATTTATCAACTGAACATGTACGTGGGAGAATAAAGTAGATGTAATAAAAAGTAGAGCATTATATGTTCTATGCAGTTTCAATCATTTAATATTTGCACAAGATAAAGTAATATTGGTCTTCAGTGGTGCTACAAATTACTTGCAGTGCAGTTTGACTTGGGCATTAGACAGGAGAAATAAATGTCATCTCTTTTGCCAAGCTATAAACCAAATACCTATGTTAGGAAAATAGATATTTTGACCATAATATTGTGCCTGTATCATCATGGCTGGAAGATACTCTCTAATATATGCTCTAATATCTTTATGTTGTCAATTTATGATGCAATAATATGGAAAGTTGTAGGGTAGAGCAACTGTTTCAACCCACAGAACTGTGATTCCTGGTCGCACCTCCATCCCAGAGCTCTGCTCTCTTTCCCCAACACCGTGTCCCCTGATGTGAAAAAGTTTCTTTTCTCTGTACACAGACAGACACGGCACAATCACATTATGCCTCTTTCAGGAAAAGAAGAGTCCCTTTATTCCCAGAAATGCCTTTCTGTGCATGGAGAAATGTGCTCCTCTTTCTGGTGCTGAGTGTTAAAACCTGTCCTTGTCTCTACTAGCAATCAGGGCTACAGTTCCAAAAAAAAAAAAAAAGAAAGCCGCCTTTCTCCAATGCTGAGAGAAGGAAAGTTCCTGGAAGGGAATCTCGGCAGTACAGACATTCACATCCTGCTACAGATGGGTTAGAGTTGGACAATGAAGGGAGTGTACCTAGAAACGCATGCATTTTCTACCTGAATGGAACAGAAATCATTTTATTTCATTCTTACTTGGTTTGCATTTGACCACATAGTACACAAACATAACTGTTAAGGTACTTAGTTGGACAAGTGATCAAATGTGAACCAGTTCTTGTCTTTTACCTCAGTGTCACATGACTTAACATTCAGCTAAGGTTCATAAGATATTTCTCCATTTTAAAAAACATCCTCCCTTTGCATTTCTTGCAACTAGATGCTTTTGCTTTCATGGACAGCTACGTTTTCTGCCATAACCGTCAACTAGAAGGTGAGGCTGATTGCTCTGATAAGTCAATGTTCGGAGAGAAAAGAAGCCGAGTAGTTATACTATTCAAGAACACTGTCCACAGCAAAATTGTTGTATGTGATCCTAAATGAACTGAACTGATATTGTTATGTTCTTGTACAGCTTCAATTTGACTGCGAAGGCATACAAAAATGCAATAAATAAATAAATGCATACATACATTTCATTCAAAGTTTGTGATTATTTATAAATCCTATGCACGTTTACTCGGGAAAAAGCCCCACCGAAAATTCCAAGAGTCACTTTTGAGTAAGCATACAAGGACTGCACTGTACAGGTACCTACTTTTCATTAAGAATCAGGCTGTAAGAAATATTTAAACATTGGAGAATGCAATTACAAAGGGAACTAATTGCAATTTCAATAGAAATGGGGTGGGATGCAGCAGCTGGAAAGAATAGAAAGCAAGCTTTATTGCTTTTGAAACTTTGAATCATATTATAAAGAAATGTCTGATGGAACCATAACCAAAATCATTTCTTTCCACATAGCATGTCAACACCAAACTTTGTAAGCACCAAACTTGTTCATAGGATAGGGCTATTAGCTAGGATACTGCTTGGATAATACTGTTTTCCTCAGTATTATCCTTTTGAGTTCAAGCAGCCTATAAACCTTTGCTCACGTTACTGCTAAGTAAGCCTACAGACACTGAAATTTGTAGATCACATTTACAATCTTTAAATATTCAGATTTGACGTTTATTTTTTAAATTGCTGATAAGAGTCAGGCAGTCACTGAAAAGACCAGGGCAATATACAAACGTTCATTTTACCCATCCTGTTTATGGTCCTCTTGATGCTTACTAAGCCATTCAACTGTGACAACTGTTGCTTTTCTGAATATGGCAATTGTGCTTTTTTATATATTTCTCCAGAAACATGTTTACAATCCACAGCAGACCTTAACCCACAATGAAACCAACAAGCAGTAAACACAAGAGAGCCATCCAGAAACATCCCTAGGTCCTTCAACATATCCTGACATTCGGGACATCATTTCTATTGAAAACATATGCTTAAAAGTCTGCCTTAAAGCACAAAGGAAATGAGGTGGTACTGACCCATATGTTGCTAATTTCATCATGATTCAAAATAAATTATTGAACATTTAGCATTATATTAAAATAGATTGTAACTAGTACAGCATTGACTCTTGATTCTTCAGAGTAATCATTAAGAGCTTCTTATAAACTTCCAAAATAGCTGCAAATTTAACAACGATATGGAACTAAAGAAAAATTATAGCACTAAGAAGCCCATCTCGCTATTGCGCACTGTATTAATAAACCGAAAGTGGACAAGGAGTAGTAATATTTCAGTATTGTGATCTATGTCTGCTGAGAGTATCAATCCTACAAGACCAGAGGTTAAACATATCAGTGTCTTCCCTCTAAAAAGACAGTATGCAAGAATCATAGAATAGTAGGGTTGGAAAGGGTCATGAAGGCCATCAGGTCCAACTCTCTGCTGTTGGAGGACACCAAGTTACATCATGAACCTTGAACCTATCTCTTGTGTTCTGCTGAGGGAAGCAAGTTCTGTCCTTCCAGAGGTTGTTGGTTCCAATTCCTACCATCCCTCATCCTTGTCAGTGCTGGCTAGGGCTGATGGGAGTTGAACAACTCATGGTAGAAGCAGTTCACCAACATCAGGAGGTCCACAACTTAGCCACCCCGATATAATCTCTCAGTGTGTGACTTAGCCTTGCTATTTTGAAACTGATGAGGGCACTTCCTCTAAGAGAGCCTTGCCCAACTTAGGCTGCCCCAGATATTCTGGACTTCAATTTTCATCAGTTCCAGACATCATGGCCAATGGTGAGGGGATGCTAAGAATAGTACATGGTGCTCGAGAAGAATGACGTGGAAGAGTCCTAGAAGGAAACAACGAATACCCATTGAATTTCAGGACTGGCTAAAACAATGCATTACTAAAACAACAGGGTGTACATGAAGCTAAATGGCAGAATGCAGATTCTGTAACGACCTACAATCAGTCCCTACAATCTTCAGTTAAAAAGATCTCAGGTGGGATTTTCTGAAATAATCCCACTAGAATTATCACCAATGGAACAAATTCAGTTTAAGCACCAGTTTAACATAAAATGTAACAGGCATTTAATTAGACATGGGAGTGAAGTTGTTGGCTAAGCTGCAATAGTTCATAAAAGTAAATTATAGTAACCTCTTAACATTAAAATAGATCTGGAAAGATAGTCTTATTTAATGCTATCATCATTTGCCATAATGGCAACTATTAAAATATTATTTGTGTTTATGACCCTACCAGTATCAGTGGATTACAGGTAAATCATGAAATGGAAGAAAAAGTATTATGAGTTTTGTTTGGGAGATGTCCTCTCAAATGAAATCTTCCACCTTACAAGCACTGGTCATGTTTGCAAATAATCCTGACCTGATAAACCATTATACAAACGAGGACTTGATTTTGGATGAAAAGGCTTATCTCATGGTATCAGAGAAGAGCAGCTAAAGAGAAAGTAGTAGGACTCTGTCAGTTTTGTCTGCTCAGGAAAGTGACGTAAGAACAGGAATGTCAGCACCTCAAAACTTGCTAAATAGATGTTGCATGTCGACGCTGAGCCCATGCTGCAGCCACAGGGTGACGGGGCAGTGCACCACGCTGTCGTTCTTCCTGAACTTGCAGGGGCATTTTGCAGGTCTGCCCTGGCTCAGTCCAGGATGCCTGTTTCAGGCGATTTTAATCTTCATGCTGGAATAGCTAAGTTGGGAGTGGGTTCTACTTTCAGGTTCATAATATAAAATTTGGACTAATCTGAATTGCACCTAGCCCTACACATATAACAGGATATGCTAGGCTTGGCCTGGCCTGGCCTGGCCTGATGCTCTGAAGGCACTGGAGCTACATTTAGCTCCATCATCTTGCACTGATCATTTTCCTACAAGTTTTGGACTGGCTGCCGATATCAACCTCCGCAGGAGTCATGAATCAATTGCTAAATATCAGCAAGCAAGAAAGGGTTATTTGTTTGGGGGTGGAAGACTGGGTTGGTATGTGTGGCCTGTGGACCTCCAAGCCAAGACCAGATGCAGCCCTGTGGACCAGAAAGGATGTGCAGCTCTCACCTAAGACCCTGAAGCATTTTTGCTAGTTGCAACACATGGTACTGGACTCGATGCACCAGTACATGAACCATGGCATATTCACAAAAGGTAAACCAGCAGAAAGTAGCAATCCAAGGAGAGCCCATTTCAAGCATCGAGAAATCATCACCATCAATATTACTATATAATGCCATGCATTGAGTTGCTTTTTTAAAGACCAGATGTTCTATCTCCTTAAATGTGACTTAAATTTGAGATGTGTGAAATTAAACTGAATAGCCACATATAAGAAGATCACAGAAGTAATAAGATCTGTTAATGATAGCTCCATAGCCACACCAAAAAGCAAAGCTAAAAGCAGCCCCACAAAAGCTCTTGCACAATAACAATCTCACAGCTGGTTGGAAATCAAACAATTCTCTAAAATAATAGTTTATGATTCATAGGAGTGAGCATCTTGTGGCCCTCCAGATGTTTTGACTTAACTCCAACCAGCCCCAGCCAGCAGTGCCTATAGTGGGAAAGTTGTAGAACAAAACTTCTAGAGAGCTACAACGTACACATCAAAAAGTAGAAAGAAGAGAAGTTGTATAAGACAGTTAACCGTATGAGAAAGTTGGGAGTTGAGAAAAAGGAAGGACACAGAGCCCGTGTTCTGCTTCAGCACGTTCCAGGTTCAAGCTTGGAAAAATCCAGCCTGAAACACTGACAGTGTTGACTAGGTTTAACAGACCAAGGCTCTGCTTGATCCTAGTTTAACCGTTTTTAGTACAATATCCTCTTAAATATGCTACATAAAATATTGTTAATATTATTTATTTATTTTATTTTTCAGGCCAGGTCAACTCATATTATATTGTTTTATACTGTCCTTATTTATTTATTGTTGTGAGCCGCCCCAAGGCTTCGGCGAATGGGGCGGCATAGAAGCCTTCTAAATAAATAAATAAACAAACAAACAAATAAATTTTATTTCTTTGCTTGCTCATTTGTGTTCTTTTTAGGGTGTTCTTCAGCTATCACTCTTAGTGCTACCTCCAATCCCCCAACACACATACACATCTCCAATGGAATGAATCCTTAAAGTGCAATTAAATAAGTGTCCATTCCAAAAGCGACTGTGTATTGCTAACACTGGCAAACCATTTACTAGCTTCTGTAGGTCAATAAAGGTTCCGTATACATACAGATTTGTACTTCTGAGTGGCAAAAAAAAAAAAAAGAGAGAAAGAAAGAAAAAGAAAAGACAATTCTGAAAGGGCAGGTTGGTTTTTAAAAGAGGCAGATATGACCTAAAAGGAAAATGTTTTACTGTAGTAAAATAAACTGAGGAAACAGTTTGCAGATTAAAAACCCCTTGAAAGGAAGCATCATCTTTGGAAGAAAAAAATCTTTGCAGAAGAAAACAGCTGGAAACAGGAAGCTTTTTGTACTTTCATCCTGACTTCTTTGATAGCACCGCATCGCCGTATCATAAAAAGGCAAAGAGACTGATGTCAGATGCATCTTATTTCAACAGAGAAGGGGGGAAATGAGCCTTGGTGTATCATAAGCAAGACCACTGCAGCTGAGAGGGAGAGATCTCCTGAACAGTATAATCCATTTGGTAGTAAAGGGAAATGGCAGCAGAACCATTACGCCTTCCTTAAAAAACAAAAAAGAAGTCTGATTAGCCATAAAATTTTTATAGAACAAGAAGTTTATATATGATGAGGAGAAGTAGGTGAGCTGTTACGTTTTCTCTCCAAAGCTCTCTCCGGGTGCGTGTGGACTTCTTATCCAGACATTCAGTCCCTTACACCGGTATTACTTCTACAGTTCAACAAAAGCAGAAACATTGACAATCCTGTTTTCCTCTTAATATGTGATTCAACTGACCTGATGCAGAGTTTTCTAGATATTGGCCCATCAACGCTGCCCACAATTTGGTTTGATTCCATTTCTCTTTAAAGGAGTTTCCCCTGTTAAACATCTAGGAGAAGCACTGTGTCACTGGTAATATCTGGATGCTTATATTAGATGACACATAAGAAGAGTCACGTTAGATCAGACCAAGGGGGTTGGGGTTGGGGTCCATTACTCTGCTCCTACACAGGCTAACTAGCTGCCCATAGGAAACCCATAAAAAGGATACAAGGGCAACAGTGCCTTCCTACCCAAGCTATTCAGCATCTGGTATGAATATGCATATATCAGGAATAAAACCCACTGAATATATGCATATATCTTTATCAGGATATCATTATCAGGAGTAATAGCCACCGAATGTCTCGTCCTTCCTGAATTTATCCGATCCCCTTTTAGAGTTTCCCAATCTGATGGCCTTCACTACATTTTCATAGTTTAGGGTTCATTCCATACCTTAATTATGTCTAGTTCCATAGTTCTGTGCTCTGTGAAGTTTTTCCTTTTATCCACCCTGAATCTCTACTAAACAGCTTGATGGGATGATCCTGAATTCTAGTATTGCACAATCACAAAA
Organism: Varanus komodoensis; assembly: GCF_004798865.1. Classification (NCBI taxonomy): domain Eukaryota; kingdom Metazoa; phylum Chordata; class Lepidosauria; order Squamata; family Varanidae; genus Varanus; species Varanus komodoensis. Next base: position 10,695,850 of record NW_025335606.1, read on the forward strand.
CAGTAGACTTGGAAGAGGCCAAGAAGGCCACTGGAGCCAACCCCCTTCTCGGTGCAGGAGTCCCAGTTAAAGCATCCCTTTTAGAGGGATGTACAATTGCATCTTTAATGCCTCTAGTGCGGGAGAGACCCAGGTCATTGGTTTCACTGTTCCACTGATGTCCTAAACCTGGCTTCCTCTAACTTCAGTCCTTCTTCCTTGTCCTGCACACTGGGATGATCAAGAAGAGATCCCAGCCTTCCTCTTTATGGCAGCCTTTCAAGTACTTAAAGAATGCTATCCTATCTCCCCCCAGTCTTCCCTTCTCAAAGCTAAACATGCCTAGTTCTTTCAATGGTGCTTTGTTCTTTCCTCATGGTGCTTTGTTCCAGTTCCTGGATCATCTTTTTGCCCTCTTCTGAGCCCTTTCCAGGGTGCTGCACCTTTTGTAAACTGTAGTGCCCAGAACTGGACATGGTACTCCAGATGAGGCCTCACCGGTACTGAGTAGAGGGGAAACCAGCACCTCACATGATTTGGAAGTGACCTTTCTGTTAATGCAGCCTAAAATAGTATCTGCCCTTTCTGCAGCCACATCACATTGTTGACTCATATTCAGCTTGTGATCTACAATTCCAAGATTCTTCTTACTTGCATTACTGTTGAGCCAAGTATGCCCCTTCTTGTAACGATGCATTTCGTTTCTTTTTTCTAGGTGCAGAACTTGGCATTTGTCCGTATTAAACTTCTTTCTGTTGTTTTCAGGCCAGGACCCCAACCTATTAAAATCACCTTCTTCTTTCTGTCTTTCTGGTTATTAGCCATCCCACCTAATTTTCTGAGAGAAGGAAAAAAAATTCCCAATCTGCTTTCTCCACATCATACATGATTTTGTGCACCTCTACATGTCTCCCCTTACTTGCCTTTTTTCCTAAACTAAATAATTCCAGATGTTGTACCCTCTCCTTGGGAGAAGAAGCAGAAGCTCTTTCCCAGTAGTAAACTATAAAGTGACCACAACACATTCTTCATTTTCATAAACCATACACTGCTACAGTGTGTGTTTAAAGTATTTTGAACAATAAGCTTGTACAATAACACAGCTTGGGGGGAAATTTCCTTTCCTGTGACTTGCTGTGATCTCTAAGGTCAACCAACTATCAACTTCTAGTGAGACCAATTCAGGTCAAAATTGGAATAGGAAAGAGGGGAACAATTTCTTCTCAAGGAACACGGTGGGGCAATGATCAACCTTTAACAGAAACAAGGAATATCATATGATTTGTTCTGGCATATTGAAGAAAGTTTCCTGTTAGTCTGGCCTGGATGTCCTTTCCAAAGTTCCAAACAACTTCCAGAAACAGTATAGGAGATTTTGGGACTGGCTTGTGGTAGCCAGAGTAAAAGTCTGAAGAAGTATCTCCCCTTCCCTCCCCACTCCTCTGCACACCACATATACACACACCACACCCAGAGTGTTTGAGATGCAGATAGGAAAAAGTTGTCACGCAATCTATTTCAACAGTGATGGAACCAAGTAATTAAAAGTCTTTGGGTACTTTTGTAATTTTCCTGCAACTCAGCTTCCTTCGCACTGTAATATTAGGCACCCAGACTTCTTACAATCATCAGCAGAATGGGAACCATCTTCGTATATGTTAAAAGAATGTGTGATTTTTCACTGGCATCCACTTGGACTGTCCTTGCACTCTCTAGATGATAATGTAATCTTTACTGTTCTATTTACCTATTCCCCAGTTGCTTGCTTGCTCTTTTGTCCACCAACAGAATTGGCATGGTATTAAAATTCAGAAAGCAAAGTGGACAAAGAAAAAAGGCAACACTACATCACAAAATTAACGCAAGCAAAAAGAAAACTTTGCACAAATGTGGGAGCCAACCACATGTAAAACCACACTTAAACAAACTACATAATGCTGGTGTTACTGATATCTCAATGCGATCTTTCAGCTTTACATGTGGTTTAAGGTGGTGATTTAACAAGACCAACACAACCAAAACCTTGTAATCAAGTTTTGCGGAGATGTGCAGTCAAGTGACAAAACAGCTTTACTTTAGTGCTGACCAAAATACATCTTAGAAACCAATTCTGACCAGAAATATATTTTCTGCAGAAATGATATAGAGAGAAGCAGAAATAGAGAAGCCATTCTTTGGGGAATAATTTCCCACACCCTTTGGTGTCAGTAGCATCTGCCGAAGCTTCATTTCCAATAGCACGGAAGGGCACCCAACAAGTCATGTTTCAAGTTTGCAGCACACTGCAGGAATTCTGAGATCCATTAGCAAACTGGTATTCTGGTTCTAGGTGATATGCATTGGTACTTCCCCAGACAGAGCTGCTTGCAATATCAAAGCAACAGAATGGTGCAAAGGAATTGAGCCACTGTTATGCCTTGTTATGCCACTCAACCATTTTCCCAGTTGCAATGTACGGCAGTGAAAGTTGGACCATAAGGAAGAAGGAGAGCCGAAGGATTGAGGCCTTTGAATTGTGGAGCTGGCGAAGATTCCTGCGAGTCCCTTGGACCGCAAGGAGATCAAACCAGTAAGTCCTGGAGGAGATCAACCCTGACTGCTCTTTAGAAGGCCAGATACTGAAAATGAAACTCTAATACTTTGGCCACCTAATGCGAAGGAAGGACTCCCTGGAGAAGACCCTAATGCTGAGAACGATTGGCGGCAAAAGAAGAAGGGGATGGCAGAGGATGAGGTGGCTGGATGGAGTCACTGAGGCAGTAAGTGTGAGCTTAGGTGGACTCTGAGGGGTGGTGAAGGACAGGAGAGCCTGGAGGAATATTGTCCGTGGGATCATGATGGGTCAGGCACAACTTTGCAACTAAGCAACAAATAACCTTCAACTACTAAAGACCTGTCAATCCTCTGGCTAAGAAATCACATAGGCAAGTCATGTCCCCTCCTATCTCCCCTTTACTTTGACCTGTGATTAGTAATGTTTTACTCCAACACTGGTTTGTAGAAACTGGCAACAGCCACTGTTGTGGGCACTGTCCCATATATGAACCGTTCTAAGTAGCAAAGGAAGAATAGGCTGCAAATATCCAGAAAGCGCTACCCTTAGATAGTGGTCACATACATTCTAGTCTTCCTGTGCCAATTTTTGCTGGCTCTGGTTGCTCTGTATTCATTGTGTGGCTCAGTTTTTATGTCTTTTTTTCCTATGAATTGACTTTACATGGTTTTTGTTTTTATTACTTAAGCCTGCTTGTAAATTGTAATGTCCGTCAGAGTGCCTGATATATAACCTGCCACCAAGAGAAACTAAGTTATTGGAAAAGTACGACAGAGGCTTTTATGTAATAGCACCCCAAATATGGAACTCATGAGGAAGGTCAGGTTGGCACCAGTCCCTACTGGGTTTCATATCCACAAAAAGAAGAAAAAAAAGTGTACTCTTTTGCCAGGCCTTCAATTAAATTTGTTATTGTTGACTTTGGAGCAAATGAGTACTACTAATACCACCAATTCCACAATATTAAGTTCAAACACCATAAAAGTGTTTTGTATGGTGATGCTATTTTAAGACGTTGCTTTCTGATGGCTTCTATTTCTTTAGGCCCCTGATAAATCTAAATACTGTGTTTTCTCAAGAAGCACAAATCCAGACATGCAAATTCCAGTGGCTTTTTTCAATTAATGAAGGGCAACAAATGGATAGACAAGACCCATAAAAAGAATGCTCAACTATAAAAACGAGATCTTGACTACAAACTGTTAAGTGCTGTGGGACAAGCCTTATTTTGACAGATAATATCTTTATTATGAAGGGACTTTACCTTTCTTTCCCCTCCTTTGCACAACAAATGAGAACTAATTTATTTTGTACGGGAAATATGTTGAGGTTTGTCTCTGAAAATCCTTTTGGTTGCTTAAACGGATCCCTGGTTAATCCACTTCCTTTGTCATAATAACACCAGAGACCGTAATATCAAATTGGCTTGCCGACAACGGTACGTCAGCATAAACAGAAGCTTCCCACTCAGGAACAGCGCTCTGGCAGCCAGGAGAGCTGAGGGCAGGTGAGGCCTGTTTTATGACAACCTGGCCCCTATTTCTCACTACGACCACAGTAAAACCAGTACGGCTGCACTGGTGGCCAGATGAACTCAGCTGCCAGAGAGCTTCCATCTTCATATGGGCAACAGCTGCCACTCGCTCTTTGGAGTGGAGACAGTCCCGACTGAGGGTCCTGGCCGTGCTGTGTGGACAAAGCTACAAATGTGACTCTTGTCGTTGCTCAGTACCCAAGAGAGAGCCAGTGTGGTGCAGTGGTGAAGACAGCAGGACCAGGACTCAGGGGATCTGGGTTCTAGTCCCAGTTTGGCCATGGAGTTCAGTGGGTGAGTCTGGGTGGGTCAAAGACTCTCAGCCCAACAGGGCTGTTGTCGCCAGCAATACGACTGAGAAAAAGAGGAGAATTATGTGAGCCACCTTGAATTTCTTGGAAGGAAACAAGGTAGGATATGAATATAGTAAATAAAAGCAGGAGAAAGCAAGTCGTCTGGAACCAGGCATTATTATTCTCTGACTTATTTATGAGATTTATATCCTGCCTTTTTCTTTTTTAAAGAACTTAAAGCAGCTTCCAACATTCTTCTCCTGCCGCTTTCAATCTTATCCCCGCAACAAGATTTCTTTGATGTATTATTATTTATTTTTTAATAAAATTCATACAAAAGCCACCTGTTAGCATAATTCTCTCTGGGCACCCATTACAATAAAATATTGAGAATAACATTAATAAAACAATACAATTAAATATTGTAATAAACACACAAAATAAAACAAGTATATTTCACCCAAATGTTTAAAAATAATAAAGTATATTAAAATAAAGACCAGTGCTCTCATCACAAAAGGAACATTTTCCTCAGGCACCTAAAACTCAATAAAGTCGGCATGTGACAAATCTCCAATGGCCAGAAATTCCATAATTGGGGTACCACTACAGAAAAAGGGGGGTGCAAGTAGGCTGGACAGAGATTCTGTGACTGGCCCAAAGTCACCCAGTTGGCTCCGTGGCTGGGTGAGAACGAGCACCCAGAATTTAGAGGAAAGTGTATGTAAGGATTTCTCTGTCCACACGAGTAGATGAGACAGAAGCAGGACAGGTCAAATGCAACAGAGCCAGAGCAGGTCTGGCAAACTGTTGCGGCCCGAGAGGAAAGACGTGGGACTAGCCTGAGAGAGCTGTAGGTCTCCCATTCCCCTAACAGATAAAAGCCGAAGGGTTTCCACATTCAATGAGGTTTCATGCACGTATCTTCAAGTGTACGAGTGTCAAGGTTCTAAATAAAATAGTCAATGCTCACTAGTGTTGATCCCACACATGAAGAGAAAACCATGACCTGACACAAAAGAAATTAATCATGGTGTGTCCCCATTTTTCCCATCGAAGCAGGCGTGCGCTTTAAAGCAACCAGGAAGGTTCATACATATTTTATTCTTCCCTAAGTAGGGACTGACATGATACATGATGTTAGAGTCTAAGGAACCTACTCTTAGTTTACATTATGCTACAGAAAGAGGAAGCAGCCAAGCAACCATCTGTTACATAAAATGGAAAGAAAGAAAGAAACAATATTGGGTATACGATTTTTTAAAAATTCAGCCAAAGCATAACAGCTGTCTCTTGTTTTAAGGTGCGCTATTTATTTCAAGACAGTCTATTATCCCAGGATATCATAGCGCCACAGAATTTAGTAGACACTCTATAATTCTTGGAATGCTCAGCGGCAAGAGAAAACCAGGTCGCCAAACAGCAAGGTGGTTAGATTCCATCAAAGAGGATGTGGCCCAGAGCACAGTTCAGCTGGAAGAGGTGGCCCAGGATCAGAAAATGAGGCAAGATTTGGCCCACAGGATCGCTTATAGTCAGACACAACTGAACAACAACCACAACTTTAGTTCAGGAGGGTACACTCTGCTGGCATCCATAATAAAGATACAAACAGGCAGCCCCTAGGCACTGGCACATCTCTCTCCAGTCTCACATACTCTACTTACTTACTGGTGCAGCAAGGCATAATTTGATCTTACATGCAAACCAACAAACTATGGTTTGTACTTCCCTGCCAAGCTAAGATTGAAACCAGTTTCCCACACAAAACCAGTTTAGTTGAGTGATAAAGATGCAAGAACGTGTGTAGAAGGTCTGTTGCCACAATGTCAAACCATCAACTGTCATTATGAATGATCTGACCCATTATTTGTGCAATATCCCTTAATTTACAAACAGAATAGGAATTTCTAGGATTTAAATCCAAAGGCTTCTCTAGTTGGCCTTATTTTACTTCCCTTTGCATAATCTCCTCAGTCTCCCTGTTCTCTTTCCAATCTCTATCAGAATCCCCTGCAACTCTCTCCCAACCTTCTTACTGAGAGACCCCAAAGGTCACATGGCTATGTCCTAGAGATGCTGCAAAGGAAGCCATACAGGTCCCTGACGTACACGAGCCCAGCTGTCCCCTTCTTGCCCACAGGCTCCAAAACACCAGAGAGCCAGCGATCTTTGCAATGCAGATCTTTACTGGCACTTCACCGTTATAAGACAAAGTAACTCTAAAAGCTCTCTAGTAAGCTGGAAACTATGCCTTTGCATATGTCACAAATGAAAGTTGAACCCAGCCTAGGACTTCTTTCCACAACTCTTTCCTTTCAGCAACTCTGAGGCTCCACCCTCAAGATGGCTCCCTCAGCTGAAAGACCAGCTAGAGAGAGCAGCACAAGCCCTCTAACTGGGCAGTTCATCTCTCCCAACAACTTGTAATGGGGATCGGAGATGGCAAAGCAAAGGATCTTCTGCTTCCTCCTCTTTTTCCACCCCTCCCATTAATTCCAAAATGTCCCCACTCTCCTGGTTGGCCTGGGGACCGTGAGGGCACTTCAAAGGCCTACACCTCTGCCTGGATTTCCAGAACTCCCATCTCCTCTGTCTCAAGGTCGCCTTCTTCAGCCCCTTCTTCAGGTCCCCTTCTTCTTCTACTGAACTTGGGATCAGCTCCATTCACAACAACAGGTCCATGAGTACCAGAGACCCATTGTAGGGTACAATGTGTCTATTTAAGTGGTTATCATTTCTAAAAAGCCAAACCTGGCCATCAAAGTATCTTAAAGATACTTTCCTATTCTGAGTACATTTTTAAAATATTTAAGGTGAAGAAGATACAACCTGATACTGTTACTTTGTAAAAGAACACTGTGCCACCTCCTGCCTGTTACGGAATGTACGCCATTTCTGCACATATGAAGGAACTTGGCAAAGTTGCTTTTCTGAAGTACTTAATATATATTATCATCATAAATGCATAGTTGTGGGGAAAATATATCAAAGGAATTGAGAAATCATCATCTTTATAGATACTGGGAGTTCTACGAGGATTTAATCCTGGGCTGCCAAATGCTCCTTATTTGAGAAAATGCTCTATATTTCTAGCACTTCTCTGGGATCAGAAACTCAGCATTACTTCAAAGAGAACTCTGAGACTAATAAAGTGCCCATCGACCCACTCCAGGGAAAGGCCTCTGAAGTCCGTCATTCATCCTGTAGGCCCAAAGACTTGATTCTTGCTTCAACCTGAGCTCCAGCGGAGTCTCTTCCGTTGCATCCAGTCCCCAACTGCATAGGAACTAGAAGCTACAAACGAGTCTAGAAGCCTTAAGCAGGCAGTTGCCATCATCGCTTGCGGACATTCCCTTGCTAAGCCAGGACCTCCTTTTAGGAGGAGCTACTCAAGCCAAGCAGCTCCCACAGCATGTGGTCCGGAGTGCTGATGGTTTTCTTTCTTGCTGATGATTTTTCAGTACCAAATATGACTTGGCTTACTGGAAGTGAACTTTGCCTTGCCGGGTGTGATTTCTCCAGAGCCTGCATGAACGCCTGCATGCTTGGCTGCTTCTCCTGGGTCCCAATTCAGCCCGATTGCCTATTCAGAGCTTCCAGTCCATCTTCACTCTTTTCTTCAGTGAGGACAGAAAACCACATTACCATATGCAGGAGTTTCTGCCCATCTTTGAAAGGCTTGGCTTCCATCTTTGTTTCCACATGACTTCACCAAATCCTTCTCACTTCCTACTCACACGTTCCTAGTATCCTGGTATCCACATTCTAAGAAACCCTAATTCTGGCATCTTTAGAACTGATCTAGAATAAGCAAGCTGCAGTCTTGGTGTTATTCGCTTTGGAAAAGCAACCACTTGAACAGTGGGGACTTCCCCTCATATATTTGTCAGCAATCCATCAATCATTTGCTGGCGGGTGGGGGGGCCAACTGAAGCAGTTTATTTATAAGCTACAGCTCAATTGGAACAATAAGCGGCAAGTAACAAAAACAACCAAAATAAAATATGAGTCAAGAAGCTCATTGCCAGACTGAGGTCTCAAGATGGGCTGGTGTGGTCCCTCGGGAGTCCCGCTGCTTCAAGCACAATAGCAGCAGGATGTGCCTCATTTCCTTCAACTGCTCAACATGGCTTTCTGTGCGATGTTTGTAAACTTCCTTCCTTTACGCATCAGGCTCTCAAACTGTCGTCAGTCCTTGGGACTAATAATATCCTGTTGATGTCTGAACAAGCCAATTCTCTCTCTCTCTCTCTCTCTCTCTTTACCTTTTTTGTAGATATTTTTCCTACCCATTTGTCAGCTGAAAATGCTGAATGAGCAATATGTGGGCATATGGAGTTGATACTATGCTTGCAAGCCCTGTTACCTTTCCATGCATTTATCTCAATTTAGCATAAATGCAAGACACATTTCACCTAAGACTTCTGTCCTAGGAATCAGTAGGAACAGTCTAACTATTCAGTGCTGGGGGGCAGGGGGAAATATGCTGTTACAATTCATATGAAAAGCAAACATGAGATCTCTTAGCCCTGCGACTGACTGCAACATGGGTGGTTTTGGAGGAAGACTTCTTGTGCCATGCCGCCATTGCCTTTGTCCATCTGCCATTGGAACAAAGCAGTTGCTTTCAACCTTCTACATTCACTGACTCACCAAGGAGGCCCTGTTTATCTGTCAATAGACCTCAAAGCTGCAGTAGGATCCTGGAGCATGGTGTGGTCTCAGTTTGACCAGGACACCAGCCAGCCTTGTTACGTTCTGCCACTATATCATCCTTTCTACATGAGCCAATGGTGTAAGGCTTTGTCCGGCAAGTGACCTGCAGAGGTATGATGGTGCCATTTCTCCCCCAGGCATGCTAGTCAGCCTTTGCTAATCTTCTCAGCATCTGAGGAGCCTTTTAAGTTCTGGGAAACCTCAGGATCCTAGCAACTGACTGGTAGGTAGAACACTACATTTACCTAGGTTCACCTTCTATTTGTGTTACAAATAGCTGGTTTTCCTTGTCCGTTGTCAAGCACGTCAAATGATTAATGGGTACTAAACAGAGTGCAGTACACAAACATTTATTGCTTCCTGAATAAATTATGCACAGATATTAATGAATTTAAAGTGATATGTTGTTGTTGTTGTTGTTTAGGTTAGAGCATCCAAGACATTAAAAGACATTTCTGGTGGTATAAATGCAATCCAAGCCCAAGCTGCTCTTTTTGCATACCGTCTTCATTTCAACCTCATATGGCTATCCCCATATCAGTAGCCAACTGCGTTCTACAAGCTCCATTAAAACACAAGATCATGTCAAAGAATTAACCTGGAAGCAGACTAAGATAGATGAAACATATAAGTGAATTTCAGGGGGGAAAACATATTAATAAGCTAAGGAGAGTGGAATGTCCATTTAAAACATGTGTCACTGGTCCACAACAGTGCTTGTGATGAAAACCTGGAGCTGGTATTTTCTATGAATTAACTGATTTGAAATTAAGCATGGCACTCTTAGGAACCCAACCCTGTTCCGGTAGTATTTGAATTGAATCATTAGGCTTTGTTTGCTGGTTAGTTTGCCGACTTGGAGTTCTTATCTTTCAAGATTTCGTATGGTCACACATGACTCCGCAAATATGAGTAAAGGTCAAAGGGAACAAAGGACCAGTGTACCTGAACCAACCACCCAGGGTCATGAACGAGGCAGCATGCTAGTCCCTACGCCTCAATTACACCTAATCATCTCCTCCTGGCCACAATAGTGACTAAACAATCCAGAGAGGCTTTGTCCCTGGCTTGTTCAGTGCAATGTCCAAACTCTGATCTTGTCTCTCTGCCAACCATTTCCAAGCTGTTTAGCTGCTCATGCTGGCAAGAAGAACCGAATGTAAAAACTCACGCAACACAGATTAATATACGAATTCACTCCCAACAACCCCATTTTTAAAACCAAAACCAAACCCATGTCACTGTGTGCGAAGCAGCCCAAATTATGAGAAGGTTGTTAACAGCACCGTCTGGGTCTAAATTATATCACCTCAAAGTGCAGTTGGGTCTCTGTATGGCAAAGTCTGCTCCATAGAAAAGAATTCCTTGCAGACGGAAAACCGGAAAACAAGACAAAATGCTAGTCTGGGAACGTGCTGCTGACACGTAATTTGAGATCTTAAAAGAAAGGAAAAATAAAAAAGGCAGGCTATGCATCTAATACATAAATATCATTCCGTGTGCAGCAAGCACATGGACGGGACTCCACTTCCGCTCTCAACGCATTCAATGTAAGAGTGGACCCCTTGGGTCTGAGGGTGCACAATTATGACCAGGGTTCGCATGCATACAGGGCTTGTTCTCAGCATAATTTTGCAGCAAGGTCACTAGATGGGAGGTTGTAGAATTGTAGGTAGAAGGTATCCCCACAGCTTTGTTGTATTTAGGGATATTACAAGAGAAAAGGTGCCTAGATTACCAGTGAAGGGAGTTTTGCAGAGAAAGGACTTGGCTATCAAACATTTAAGTCCCCACTCTCAAAAGACTGTAGTAAAGCCACTATTTCCTCTACCGAAGATAGTGCAGACCAGTGTTTTATTGAAGATAGCACCATACAGATAGCATGTCTTGGAACAGCTACCAAAACTGGAACAGCTAGAAGGAGCTCTTCAAATTTCAAAATAATTGCTTTAAGAGAAACTGATAGTATGGAAAAAATAGCACACCTAAAAAAGCATAATTTTCTTATCTTTACTGGAATTCAAGAAAGAGATTTATATGTTTACAGTAACCATAAGTGAGGCCTGAACAAAAGCCACTTGTTCTTATGATTCTGGCCCAGTTGTTTTGAGCATATCTTGATTTAATAAGCTAAGATGTAAACAAGCTTTTGGCTTGTTCATGAATTCCCTGTGTGGCATGAACACTACTTGATTCCTACTTAGAAAACAGGAATCTTCTAAGTAATCCTGGTTTCCTATCTTATCTGACCAGGAAACAGTGGCTATCAACTTCAGAACAAGCCAGGATACTGACCCACAAATTGAAATTGGTTTAAGATCTTTGTTCTGAAGCTGGCAATACTAGTTTCTCAGTTTCAAGGAATGGGAATGTATGGTTAATTAGAGGCTTCCAGGTTTGATTGCTCATGCAACGAAGGGAAAAACAAAAGGGCCGCAGGCAAAAGCTCATGTGTAGCTTGGTCTATTAAGTCATTATATAATCATCCAAATGTAGTTGTTGTATAATTCTAGCAATTTGCTAGAACTAAAACACTGAGAAAAAATTCAGAAAAACTGTAAACCAGCCTCCTGACTACAAAGTAAATGAAGGATTTGAGAGTCTACAGTATCGTATGTAGGTGTTCTGTCTATTTTTGTGTATGTACATTTTAATTATTCCTGATTACTCAGTCTAGCGTTTTACACAAGCGGTTATATGAAGGCAGAATTCAAGTTAACACTAGATCCTGTCTTCTAACGATATGTAACAGTACAGCAAGTTATTTGCTTTAAATTTATTTAAAGTATCCTCAGAAGGTGAGAACTTAGAACAAAATTCTAAGTCAAGAAACTATAACAGGGTGGAATGAAAGTCCCTCCATTATGGACTGGAGCAATTACCATGGTTTTAATAATGGGAGAACCATTGTTAAGAGCAGCTACACCTCAGCTACTAAAGATCCCCATCAGATAATCCCTCATATTCACACATGACAAAAGATTTATAACATCGAAACTCAAATGTATTACTATCGTAACATCCAACGGCTAACCCACCTTTCTTCATTTTGCAAGGAACCAATCTCATGCAGGTGGGGATTTCAACTATTTCTTTTCTTGTTCACTAAATGTTGACTGTATTGCTCAGAAACAGGACCAACAGTAACTCTTCTGCAGGGGGATTATACAATTTCACCAGTTTGTAAAGTAGGAATGTCAAAAGGTCAACAGTCCTTGCTTCAAATATCCCAATTTAATATGTAATAAAATATCCCAATTTTATTGCTCCATCATCCATGAACCAAAAAGGTTGGGCTGTTGCACAGATAAATGATGTTCCACACACGCACCCAATTTCATTCCTTTATGTCTCTGCTTAAAACAGGTACTGCACCATGGCATACTTTCCTGTTTTCCTGTCCTGCTGGAAAATGGGTGTGTCTGAGCCGCAAGCTTTGATCTGAGCCTCAAGTGCAGAAGGACGAGGTGGGTGGGGGGATTAGATCCCACCAAGATACCACACATCATCCAGTTGCTGCTGAAATCCCTTCTTTTCCTTCTGCACAGGTTTCCGAGGCCCCTGTCTGGGGCAAAATAGCCTCTCTTCCACTTGAGTCTACCTCTTCATGTGCACACATGGGAAAATAACCAAGCTTAGTCCTCTGGAGAGTAGACTCACACGTCCCCTTCATTTCAATACATCTACTCTCTGTAAAAGTAAGATCAGGTGCTACTATAAATTGCATTCCAGTATGGCAATCTTTAAGGAAAATATTACATTCTAATATATTTTGCCATTCTTCCCGTTTTAAAAGCAGGCCTGAGAGTCAAGCTAGCATTCAAAACTCAAAAGCAGAAATATGTGTGTCAGATTTAATCTAATATCTTAGTGTTCAAAAGACTTATCGTATTCAACAAACAATGTCAAATATGCTAGCTAAAACAAAGGCCTCTTTTTTCTTGACAAACCATACCATTATTTCAATTCAACAATAGAAATGTCTCAGGATTCACATATATGAACTGTATTAGACTAGGAAGATACTGTTTCATTGTCCTTCAGATCTTTAGATTTTATAAATAAAATGCCTCAGAACATGAATGTTGCAACATACAGTGACAAATGTCTTTGTCATAAAGTGGTTATGGTCTTGTGAAGAGAGAGCTAGGTCCATTCATGGGTTCCTCCCTCCTGTCATGGGATGATTCCTTCCCTGATTCCCAGGATGAATTCATATGCAAAAACATTGTGAAATGGTGCCAGCAACGGAACTATATGGCAGTGATCCCAGAAAGAGAAACTTAGATTGTTGGCATGATGTTCCTTCATCAGCGATATTCCCTCAAAGCATTTTCACAGATATCTGTCACAGCAATTATGGTAGAAATTGTCCCATGATGGGGGTGGGGGAGACATGTCTAAGAGGACTCTCCAATTTTTATTTCATAGATGTTTACACAAGTGAACATGCACAAGACTGTAGCTGTGGGTCCGTATCTCAAGTCTGCTACAGGTAGGACTTCGGTAAATCACTGAGCCCAAACATCCCCCTCTCAAACTGGATTCCTTTTTTATCTTCCACACTAGATTACTTGGAACTTTCATACAGGTTGGGCTGAATGTGTTAACAAAATCATAGAGAAATCCAAGAAGAGCTGAGATAAATCTGGCCCAGCATCCATCTATTTTAGCTTCTTCTGCATTACATGAAGCTTGTCTGCTGCCACCAAGAACTCTACAAGCGCCTAAGTCAAAAGCTCTCTACTGTTGTTTCTATCCCTAGCACAAAATGGACAGAATCCAGTCAAAGCGAAACACATAAAACCACATTGTTTTCAATGGCAAAGATCTTTGCACATGATTGACATTTGCACAGAAATCAACAAATTTTTAAACATTTATTTACGGCATTTATAAACCGTTCGATTAACAACTCTCAGAACAGTGAATAATTTAAAAAATACTTAACAATTTTACCTAGATTGTGTGTTGTTGTTGTTACAGCAACAAAAAGATATCTCTGACTCAGGATAAGCTTATGAATGACTGCCTTCCAAAACAGCCTGAACTTGACAGCCCTGCTCAGCTCTTGAATATTAAAGGCTGTGGCTTCCTTTAGAGAAATAACTAGTAGGATATGTGTATTCAAAGATGTGAAATACATACCATAGATCTTTGCAATGAAAGTTAAAATTCCCTAGAATGATGAGAAGACTGATTGTATTCATACACTACTGAAGATGTGTTACTGTAATATCCCTGATCTTCACTGGGATGTTTTGAAAATACACCCTGTAGCTGCCTCGTTTTTTGCATGTTCCCCCTTCTCTCATGCAATTCTTGGTAGTCAATTACCAAAACTCCTAATAAAGAGATTTCAACATAAAAGGTGCCTCCAATTGGTTTAAGCATTATTGTCTCCAATAACCAAAGCATTCTCTGCCTTTACATTACCTCTTCAAGCAAAAACATGAGTGAACAGATGGGTTTTGAATAACACTGGGGTTAATACTTTTGGGTGCACTGGCAAGCCAGGTCGGAAGCCATTAAACTTATTTATATGGATTTAAACTAGTTTAGCCCAACTGACTGAGGCAACAGTCAACCAGTTTAATTCCAAGTATCCTGGATTGACTGGTTTGTGGTTTGCAATTTGAAATGAACAAGTATTTTTAATCCGTAATAGTGAATTACACTATGCAAAGATTCTGCCCTCACCATGGTTTAAGTCAAAAGACAAGGTGTGATTTTAAACTTTGTGCTAGCAGATGGTACAGAAGAAATACTTAAGGTTGTGAGGTGTTATTAAGCTTCACCATGTCCATCTTCCAAAACATATTTTATGGCAACAGAATCAAACTCTTTCAGCATCTCAAAGGCTGAAAAGGGATAATTTAAATTCTTAAAGGTAACTGAAGTTGGTCCTTGTGTCCCCTGCACTGTATTACAGGCAATGTGATAACAATAACAACAAAAGCAAAGTGAAGGAAATAGAAGTGCTGAGTGAATGCTGGTAAGACTGTCGTGGCCTTTTGCTATACAACCTTATTTATTATCCCAATAGCCTTGTCTTGGAAAGGGACCATGTTCACATGGAAGACAAAAGGATGTTTTCTGCCAAGTTTGGAGATATAAGCATCAAATATGTATGCAGGTCTCGTAGGAAGCAGTGTATCTGATGGTGTGATTTTATGCCAGATTTTGCACAAAATTCCACACGTGCAGAATCTCATAAGACAGTCTGCCTAAAGTCTCTGAAACAAAAAGAAAAAAACAACAACCACAAATATTATTGCAGTCTGTAAATCCTTGAACTCAGGGAACTCTTCATTTTCCTGTTTGAGGCATACGAAGATACAACGCCTATCTATACATTTAGCTGCTTTACACCAGGGTAGGCAGCTTGCAGCAAGCCAGATGTTTTGGCCTACTACACCTATGCTGGCTGGGGCTTATGCGAGTTTTCGATCAATACATCTGGAAGGTCAAAAACTGCCTACCCTGTGCTAACTAATTTGACTCTCAGAGCTCCTTGAAATGAACAGAGAAGGAACATGCCAGAATTGCTGTGGAACATACATTTTAACCAAAACTGTTCTTTGATATTCAGCTTTTAGGTTCTATGAAGTTGGATGGATAGATGTCATATGTAGTAAGAGTTTAGTTTTAATTGCTCTTGATGCTATGGATGCTGGAGATTAGCTACTCTGTGGGAAGGTGGGGTGACTTTTGGCCAGAAAAGCGGCAAAGAAATATCAGTAAGCATAAATGAAGCTTCATATGCAATGATCAGAGCACTTGAGGACCATGCAGCTGAAGCAAGCAGCATACCTTTGAAGCAGACAGGTTCCTGATTCCAGTCTCGCTGCCTATACTGTGGCAACAAAAGAAGAAAGAAAGAAAAAGGGAAGGAAAAGGGGAAAGGAAGGGGAAGGAAAAAATCCAACTACTGATGTTATTTAAGGCATTTATGCCAGCCTGACTTTACCATTAGGCTCAAATGTTTAGAACTAAACACTGCTTCACAGGGCAGAAATAGATGACTTCATGGACATTACCTTATGTCTTACCCATCAGTACATGATAAAGTCTCATAATACAGAACACTATGCAACAAACAGAGATGTCCAACACAAATCAAAAGACCAACAATAAAAACAAAAATGAAAACTGAAATTTTTCCTAGGGTAACCCATTTATGGATGTTGTAAGCCGCTCCGAGGCTTTGTTGTGATGGGGGCGGCATAGAAATGTTTTAAATAAATAAACACATACATACATACATACATACCTACCTACCTACCTACCTACCTAGGGGGTGTGATGAGTCATATCCATGTTAGACCCAGAATGGGAAATAGGACTGAACCACTGGCCCTCCATGTAGTGAAGAAACAAGGCCAGTTACCAAATAAATTCAGGCAAGATTCTACAACTCTTAGGATCTGGATGAATGGGAGACTAAACTATGAGACAGAAGGTGATAAAAGCGACCACTGCATAG
Source organism: Varanus komodoensis (assembly GCF_004798865.1). Classification (NCBI taxonomy): domain Eukaryota; kingdom Metazoa; phylum Chordata; class Lepidosauria; order Squamata; family Varanidae; genus Varanus; species Varanus komodoensis. The sequence goes on from NW_025335606.1 coordinate 10,712,415, forward strand.
TCAGGAACAGAAATTGGACTCTGCATGGAATCTGTAAAATTTAGGTAACAGATGGGGCATGGCCTGTTTATAAATGCAGAGGAAGATTATGTCCTTCTTTCTTATAGCAGAGTCTTCCCTACTGCCTTATTCTTATAGCAGAAAAGAATCAAAGAATGTGTTTGCTACTAGGGTCACTGCAAGGGTGAACGTGTAGTTCTGCTACCAAAATGGACCTTGGCAGCACAAGGGTGTCTGGTTAAGCATGGAAGTTCCCTGGTCAAAATTTTGAGTCCTTTGAACAGGAAAATGATACTGATTAAGAGGGGAAAATAAGATGTAATATATAATAAATTAAATCACCTCCTTGCTTATGCTGGTTTACCAAATATACAGTTAAGTATCAAAGTCTTACACTGTTTCTAGAAGATGCTTAGGGTAGCATTTTATTTATTTATTTATTTATTTATTTATTTCTCTATTTCTCTCCTGCCTTTTTCCTACAAAGGGCTCAAGGCAGCTTACATCATTCTCCTCCTCCATCCTATCCCCACAACAACAACCCTGTGAGGTAGGTTGGGCTGAGAGTCTGTGACTGGCCCAAAGTCACCCAGTGGGCTCCATGGCTGAGCGGGGACTAGAACCCAGATCCTCCGAGTCCCAGTCCTCTGCTCTTAACCGCTACACCACACTGGTTTTGGTGCATCTCCTCCCTAGTGTAGTACTTTACCCACTTAAGAATTTATTTATTTATTTAAACTCTGATTTTGGTATCACTCTAATAGAGCACAATGATTTAAAAATAGTATGGTTGATTTGCCTTAGGAATGGCAGCTTTCCAATTCAAATATTACAAATATTTTTGACATGAAACAAAAGTTGAGAGGGAAAGAGAGCCAAGTGCACAGTTGTTTAGTACCAGACTAACTAAGAGCCAAGTCCAAAAAGAATACAGGTGCATGCAGGATCATCAAGAATACTAGACTGCATCTTGTTTGATGGCAATTTCCCAACCACATAATGCTGATTTAAAGAATCTCCTTCTTCTGCACTCCGCCTCATTTCTGCACATGTCAGCATTGCTCTTCAGTTAGAACACTTGTTCTCCATAAATTTATCCTATAGACTGAAGCTGGTCTCGCCAACGTGGAAATTTCCTTTCACTTTTCTTAAATCCAGATATTCTATAGTGTTACCTTAGTGCGGTTTTTGGTGTCATTTATGAGTGGCAATGAACTGGCTGAACACTTAATGATCTCTACAGTTCACACATTTAGGCTGCAAGCAGTTTCTGGGGATTGGAACTGACTTTGTTGGTCGGGATGTTGGTTTTTTTAAATACAGAACCAGCACTACAAATGTCCTTTTATTCCCATGTTATCTCTTTGCTATGCTGCCAATCAGTTTTCACTTTTTGAAAAGAAGGGTACAAAACATCGTTCACTGTAGTCTCTGTGATAGAGGCAACTGGAATCCTTCCATCTTGTTGCTAACTTTTTCCTCTGCCAAATTTCTCTCTAAACCTTACGATCGTTTATACTATGTTTCTACAACACATGACTAATAGAACGGTGAAGTCACCCAAGGATGAATCAGTTCCATTCTTGAACATGGCGCTATTCAGAATAGTAGCACTGATTTATAACAGGGTCCCAGTTCTGAAAGTGTTCTGTACAGTGAACTGTACGTAGAACCACCCAGGACAGTGGAAATTAGAGTCACAAGGAAGAAAGACAGGATATTAACATATTTATATTCATATAAAGCTATTTGAGTAAATTGTTGCCTTAAAATTACAAATTCCTGCTTTGAGCTCTGATTTATTTACACAACAAGTTTAAGGGCAATTTTGAGCCTTCATATTGCTGTAGGAAACATCAATGCTATCCTAGTGTTTCCCACAGCAAATATTTAACTTGGATGCCATACAAGTGTACATGTATCCTTAAAAAAAAAAAAAAAAAGGTAAATTTCCGGGAATATCCCAGGTCCAGGTACAGTCATGTGTCATTTTCACATGTTATGCTTTATTGTGGGGAAATACTAGTGCTAACATCAGAGCTGCATGTGGCATTTGCATGTGCATATAGAACTGGCCTAAAACTCAAGTAGGTTCAATCCAGAGAAGAAAAATACTGAATAACTGGCACCCTCTTGACTTGTCCGTAATTAGTATTGGGATATGAAACCAAACAGGAAATAGCAGAGTCATTTTCTTACAGATGTAAAAGTGGATGTTTATAATTTCACTGCAAGTAAGCAATGATCAAATTGACCCAAAGAACACCTTTATTTTGCATCATATATATGGGGGGGGGGGAGTTACTAATGCCATACAGTCTATATAAAGGTTACCAATGTCAATAACCATGTATTTCTCTGTCCTTACATAGGCTCAAAGTCCTGCCAACTGCATAATGTAAAAAAATTGGAAAAATAAAGAAATGCATCTTTCATTTACGCACTATGGCTTACTGTAATCTAAATGTTACTTTTAACAGCAGGTACCAACAACTGTTAACACAGAAATGTGATTATGAAGCCGAGAAACCCACCATAAGCCTTTATCTAACAGGTATGAATGCCATTAATGCAGTTAATGAAATTTCATTCACAAACAGAATTAAACGCAGGTCATGCCCAATTCTTCAGTTACATTATTGTTTTCGATTGTGCGTGCATGCATATGCACAGTCTGTACTAATCTCCTGGGAGCGCCGTGTTTAAATATACAGAGAAATAGATTCAACAGGAAAGCACTTTAAAAACCACCAGCAAAATTTAGTATAATAGGTCTGGAAAGCACTTTTGCTTGGTTTTAATGCAGTGGTTCTCAAAGAGCAGGACAATGTTGTTGAGTGAGAATGTTGTGGATGGTTCATTGATTTGCACAACTAAGGCATGGAGGGCCATGCAACACACCTTGGAAGGCAACGTGTTCTGGAAGCGTCCAACCCCTAAATCATACTGTGCTATAATGAATCTATATATAGTTATATTCATTTAAATTTTTAAAAACTACATATTAACGTCTTGTAAATAAACAAACCCGCTGATTTTCTTAGCCGTTTCGTTTCTTTTCTAAAAATCCTGCTGTAGCCAGATGCTGAAACAGTGAAGCAAAAAGGAAATTATACTTGCCTTTATGGAAAATCATGAAAAAATGGACTTTCACATATATTAATATCAGTTTTTGAAAATATTAGATGCTGGTCCCAAACCACTACAGCATGGTTTCAGATCAAATATAATTTCTAACTGTTTAGCTGTTTTGAACATAGAACTTATCTACTCTGGTTTGCATATCCTCTTGTAGAATAGGGAGGGACAACTTCTGTTCAAAGAAACACTATGAAATGGAAGCATCACCATTCGAATAGCTCACTGGACATAGTTTATTTACACATCCAGAAAGCTAAAACAATTGCACCAGGAATTTGCAAAGGAGCCAGAAGCAGAGCAAGTGAATGGAGGACACAGGGTCCTTGACAGGGGAGTGCCCCCCAGCCTATTTTTGGCAGGGGGTCATTTCACTCCCTGTACAATCTGATGGTGCAATTTCTCATGGGACTGCATAGGATGTTTCTGAAAAAGCCCAGCTACTGAAAAAAGCCCACAGACTGATGGCAAAATTCACTACTCATCACCAAGGATCCTTAGGACAAAATGGTCCTTGGTGGAAGGTTTTGCCAGCCTTCAGATGATTTTCAGCAAGGCTTTTTCTTAGCCTAAAAGGACAAAGGAAGAAATGTTTGCATTCAGTTGCATGGGATGGGGAGAGAAAAAGAGGAAGAAGAGAGACTGTACAATGAGAAAGAATCAATGAAGAATTAGAAGAACTGGCAAGGGAGAAAGGAGGAGAACCAGAGGGAGGGAGGGAGGGAAGAAAAGAAAAGAGGAAAAAAACGCAGAGACAAGATAACAGAACACTCCAAACATTCTTCTGACTGGCTTTCAATCTCCCTACAGCATTTAATGTGCAGTGTTGTCGAGATCATTTTCCCAAAATGCCAAATGGACCCATAAATGTTGGAGTTGCCTGTTGGAGACCTTTTGGCTTCACAGACAGATGGCCCACACAGCAGACCCGTATATAAATAGAAAAGTGCTACGTGAGTTACCTCATCCATTTTAACATCTAACTTGTTCAATTTCAAGGTCAGATTCACATCCAGGTAAGGCTGTGCTATCTGGAGCTGGAACTGTGTTCCAGGGTGAAAACCCAGCTGGAACTGTCAAAGTTCCAAATACAACTGAAAGCTGAACCAATCCAACACACAATGTGTGACTAACAGGATGGGGTTTACACTGATGGGAATGTTAAGACTCTGGGGCACAAATTGGGTGCTTATTCAATCTATATAAATCTGTTTATATAAACTAAAATCCAAAATGAATAAAGGTATTTCAATCTTCAAAGGTTTTTTTATAACATTCTGATAAGAATCTGTGCAAAACTCATGAAAACATACGACCAAGATTATTATATCATACGTGAATACAAGATTATGCATTTACTATAATTTTAAAATGTATGGTTATTATTCATTACATTTATACAGCCTTTTTTCCTCTTGTAAGATCCAAGGCATCTTGCATCTTACAAGGTTCTCCCTGTTTCCATTTTGTCTTCAAAACAACAAGCCCATAAGGCAGGTTAGGCTGACAGTCTGGACCAAAGACACTCTGTAAGTTTCATGGTTAAATAGAGACTAAAAGATTTCCAGAGTCCCAGTCCAACTTCTATATCACACTGGCTTTCCAAGTAGACCAAGCAGCTTATCATCTCCCTTGCCCATGCATTCGCTGCATATGGAACAGCTGGAAATGTCTTTTACCATTCTTGTCTCCCATCTCTGAGTTGTCTCCCATCTTGTCTCCCATCTATGTAGTAGTAACTCAGCACTCAACAACCTACTGGTTAAATAAAACATGGGCAAGTGCTGAGTGAGAATTAGATCAATGCATGTTGCCTTCCAGGTTGTAGCTAATTGCATCCAATGCTGTCACTCTAAAAAGTTGCATCTATTCATGAAAGGACCAACTTTCCTTCCAACAAATGGAATGTTCTTCTATTCCCAGAAGGAATGTTGTGTGTTGCCCATGAATATCCTTCCAGTTTGCAGGGAAAGCAGGACCAGACATTATGTGACTGTATTTGAGTTCCACAAACCTTACAAAACACCTCATCATCACAGTATCATCTTCCATACACCAAAGTAAGATAGCTGAGAGAGCAATCACTACCTGAACTGCTTTTGGGAGGCTGTTCCACAGGTGGAGTATAACTACTGGGTATGCTGCTCGCTCTTCTATTAGCCTTCCCTCATTACCTCCTTGGAGGCTGCCTCTTCCAGAAGGGCCTCCAAAACTGACCTTAAAGGCAAGGTAGGTACAAATTGGAGCAGGCAGTCCTTCAGGTATCCTGGTCCCAAGACATTTAGAGCTTTATATGTTAAAGCAAGCACAGCTGTAACAACCAATCTAGTTTATATGGTGTAGCTTTGTATCCTAATGACTATCTGGAATGCAGTGGGATCATCAAGGTGCAAATGCATAAAATGGGAATAAATAACATGAAACCTGAGCGTCTTGGCTCAGTTCGACTGTCCGTGCTGAAAGACAGCATGCATGGCGCAAGGATGCGTTGAGTTTAAGCACCGTTAAGTCAATGCACGTTAGAATCACTGCCGATCACTGCAGCATAGCTGTTCTCAACTGAGTCCACTTAGATCTCCTAAAATCAAAGGACATCACAAACAAGTAAGTTGTGCATTCCATTATAAAAAAAAGTAATAGATTCCTTGCCTATAATTTGTTACAAAAATTAGAAGAAATGACTGCTATGTCGGTTTCGGTATTCAAAAGCTGCATAGCACCCACAGAAAACAGCCATCAACATGGAGCAATAGACTTTGTGGCCTTGTGGTACTGGATTGTTAACTACATAAAAATAAGGATTATGTTCCCCTGGGGGAAACAGCCGTTTCAAAGAGGGATAGATCTGGCTTTAGGCATACCAAGCAGCTGCTTATGGCAGCAGATCTGTGGAGAAGTAGAATTCTTAATGTTTATGATAGCCAAACCTTGACCAGAAAAACTGACTAACTTTGCTGAGAGAAGGATAGTTAGTTATAGCTTTGCAAATTGAGGTCAAAGCATTACATTTATGCAAACAAGCAAACCTTTCAAGCTCATGGGATAGGTGAAGCTACAATGAAACTCTCTCTCTCCTAAGTTTTCTCAGAGCTCATGTCTGCTGAGCTGCATGGATTTTCCAAATCAGCAGCAACTCTATCCACCCGCATTGAAAATTCTGTATCTTGAGTAAAAATACCATATTATTGTTCCCTCGCCTTATTTTTAACTCCTCGCTCACAAGGCAGGCGGGAGTTAAGCATGGGAAAGATGTGTTCAAAAGAATTAATTGTGAGTGCGCTTATGGACCCAGTGGCCCAGGTGAATGCAAGATGGCCACAGTCCATGGTGCTACATTCACAATTGGGATAAAAATGCTATCAAGTCCAGATAGGTTACCCAAATGTAAAATCTTAGGGCCAGTATACCTGAAGGAAAACCTTCCGCCGTTTGTTCTTGCCTGATTGCTAAGACAGTGTTCAAACGGTCTTCTGTACCCTCAGTGCAGCAACCGGTGTCTACCAGGTCAAGACACTTCATTATACTGGCCCCCCATCTGTCAAACGTCCTTTTGATGAAGGTCACCTATCATCTTCACTGTATACCTTCAGACACTAGGTTGAGACTGCCCTCTTCCAGCCTGCATTAAATCATTACTCTACTGCTCCAATTATTGATTTTATTGCTAGCTTGTTCATCTTTTTAATCTTGTAAATGGCTTTTAATTTACTGCTGTATTATTCTGACACTTCCATTGTATTTTTTTTTATTTGAGCATTTTGGGAATTTGGGTGTTTGGCTTTATTACTGTACACCCCTGTGAGGACAACTTCCCATTGGCCGATAAGCATATCTAACCAACACAAAAAATGTTCTGTGTCAATTAATTGCCACCTTGTGACAGATTCCCAGTGTAGCCTTTGGTACGGAACGTGTACCCAGCCCTGGCCAAGAGCGGTGGTTCAAATAATCACTGAGAAGTTCAAGTGTTTATCCAAACCGTTCAGATGGCAATCTTGGGTCTGGAAAAGCAAGTGGGAAATCTCACACGAACAGACTGTCTCCTGGCATTTCAGCACTTTCACTTCTGGTCCTGGCCAAAGCCAGGAAGTGCAGAGGCGTGTGCTCAAGTGAAAAATACTTGGGGAGGGAGTGAGGGGAGGCGGGGAAATGTTGTCGGAACATTTCCCAACTTGGAAAAACACATTTGGCTAAAACCAAGCAGCCCAATTTTGGTGTAGTTGTTTTGTTTGATCACATTTGTTCATCCCGATTGAAAATGTCAAAAGTTTTTAAATTTGGCAATAACAATTCAACACACACAAGAGACATTTGGAAAACCAAAGCCAACCTATGTATCAGGGTTAGGAAGGTAGCAGAGCAAAAGGTCTGGAACATCATTTCGTATCAGTGTTTTGCGGAAGGGCAACCTAACACTTCCCTCACCGCTGGATCCACCCAGTGACAAAATAAGTCCCAGTTTCTGGATATCCTAAGAAGACATGAGAAATTACTAAAGCACTTTGTTCTCAGGAACAGAAATGGAATGGGTTCTAATGAGTGATGCTCCACTCATTACTTTAAAGATGTAGCTAGCGTCTACATTTCCCCCCTTGTTTGCTTTGAGTAACTGCTCGGCCATGGAGCCAACTGGGTGACTTTGGGCCAGTCACAGATTCTCAGCACAACCAATCTCAGGGGGTTGTTGTTGTGCGAGTAAGACTGAGAGCAGAAGGAGAATGAAGTAAGCTGTTTTGAGTTCTTTACAAGAGAAAAGGGCAGGTTATAAATCAAATAAATAAAAATAAGTGCAAACGGCCTGATCCAGGCTGGCACACTGGCATGTGATGAGGGACATGCAACCTCCTGCTGCACTTCTGGTTCCAGATCCAAAGCTGCAAGTTATGTTGCCAAGTAATCAACTGGCTTGAAAAGTATCAAGGGCTTTGAGATTCTCTGAGAATCTTATTCCATTAGTCCATTGATCTTCCTGGTTTGGGTTGGGGAAATGGGGAATCTTAGCTCGCTAGTTCTTCCATGATGCTGTACAAAGTTACAAATGCCAATGGAAAATAATATCCAATGTGATTGTAAAGAAATTAATAGTTTTAATTACCAGATTAGCAGAATATATAAGCTGAAATGAAGTTGTGGGGATCGCAAACAAAATGTTTGATAGAATCCTAAAATAAAGCACTATTTCTCTTTGAATGACCATTCTGATGCAAAGAACCACACATCTGCATATACAATTCATCTACTAAACACTGTCCTGATGTGTTCACACTGGTGCGTGATCATTGTAGGTTGAAAACTCGTCCCGAGCACCTCAGGGCCCAACTGGAGAAGGGTTCAACATGCTAGTCACTCCTCAGCTCAGACCCTATTCAATTATACAAGCTGGCCAACTACATAGCACATCCAATAACTGAGGTTCCAAATCAAGTGTCTGCTGGTGCACATCAGGAATGTGACAATCAAATGATTTGATGACTTCACAGTATTTGCATGGATTACTGATAAAGAAGTATATGAAACCCAAGTAAGGCTCGATTCAGAAATGACAGGATAAGTAGCAGTGTCAACCACAAGAGCACAGAATCTTTCAGCCCAAGGAAAGACTTCCATTTTGGAGACTCTTGTGTGGGTCACATGGCACCAAAGGAAAGAAAGTAGGACCAAAAATGGCAGGAAAAAGCCTCAGAAGAATAAAATTCAGAATATTTTAGTTTAAAGTTCATACTACTTGTTAACTAAGACTTTGGAAAGATACTGGAACACTTTACAACTGAGCTGGGGGTGGGGAGCATCAGAAGAGCTGGAAAACCACGAATTGATGGATGGCTGCAGAGAAGGTCATCTGGTAAACTGAGATTCTATGTGGGCCAGACCAGGCAAATGGACTGATATTCTCTGCGCCTTGCCTACCAGGAGCAAGACTCAAACTGCACAGGAAGAGTAACATGGTACCAACATGTTCCAGGCAGAATCTGTTTTATTCTCTCAGACTTTCTGAAGTATTTTAGTTTATAATCCTACACCCAGTAATCTGCAGATATGTGCCATTGAGCTAATACACTTCCTTCTGAATGTACAGGATTGTGCTGTTAGAGATTTTAGCATCTAGTGGACTGCTCTGTTTACATCTACAGGGCATTTTAATGTTGTGACCTAAGCCAAATTTGGTGATGGGTGTTAGATAAATATTTTAAAACACATGACTCCTGAATGGAGAAGAAAACCAATGACAAATTTTATGAACAAGCAAACAAACAAATTTCCTTTGGACAAAGGATGAAATATTGATGAGATTTTGCTAAGCAGTGTTAGCCTTCTTACACTGAACTGGGCTACCTGGAATATAACTACCAGTCTCTTCTCTATACATTTTAATTTGCTTTTTGAGCTAGCAACATGGGGACACAAAATTATACACTGCTAATATGTTGAGTTCAATGCTTATTGTGACCATCCAAAACCACAGAAAAATATGTACCAGGCAGATAAATAGACAGATAGATGTACAAGCATGTATGCACATTCTGGTACAGGTTCAACCCTGAAGGAAATAAAGATCCAGCCAGAACAGGTGAATAAGGAATTAAACATGTCTGACTTCAGACAAGAGCTGTTGATCAGATGGGCTTATTCCAAGAGATTTTGGCAGAAAAGGTCTGGGAGCTGCTTTAATTGGGTACTTTTACATCTGTGTGCATAACTAGGGGTAGAAAAATAGCAACTCAATGACTAGAAAACAGTGTAACACACCAGAACTTGGGAGGATATAGTGATTCTGGCCCATGTACCCAACTCAAAATGGCTGACTTCAGCCTTGAAGGTTCTGCTCTTTAATCAAAAAAGGCTCGGCAAGAGTGAAAGAAATAACATCAAGAAGACATGTTCTCAAAAGAAACAAGGAAAAAGTTTGTCTAATTTGTAGTAAAACAAATATAGACTTTGTTCTATACATGAGAAAGATTTTCTATATGTTTACTGTTACATGTTGTGTAAAATATACAATACCTTTAGCTTGGTCTTCCTCTTTTAATACATTTGTTTATGAAAATGTAAAATCTTCCATATCTTCCTTTCGTTATTTGGCTACTTCACATTTTGCAAGTTTTTCAAACTTTCATTTTTATATTTAAATACAACTATGCAGTGTTTCTAATATTTCAGATTCTGACTTTTAGGGGAGAAGAAGCCAGAGTTCTTGTTTCAGGGTTAACATTAAAGAAACCGTGTTTTGAAGGTCCCTGGCTTCATTTGACCATTCCTGCTGTCAGGAAAAGCCAAGCAGGAGTGTTCGGGCACTGTGTATGTATATACCTGCTCAGCCCTGACATGTCAAGAACACTGGCTTATCGTAACATGTAAACTGGCCCGTTCCCTCAATGCTGAAGTATATGAGGAATGTCATTCTAATGAAAGACCTCCATTAGCAATTGTCCCTGCAATTCACCCATTTTGGCAAATCAAACCAACGTTCCTGTAGTCCCAAATGCTGCTTACAGCGTTGTCTGCAAAGATGTCCTTGAGAAGCAGGCAAGCGGTACACAAGGCCAGAGCCTTCCCCTAGCATCTAGTGTTCAAAGGCGTGCTCCCCCTGAACATGGAAGCTTCGATTACCTATGGTGGCTAATAGTCATTGAGAGCCAGAGCACCGTGCAGCTTCTGCAGGTTTAACAGTGTTTGCATGAGTGTAAATTGTATTACCAAAGCCACAATCAGAGCCAGGATGCCTGCATACACTAGTTGTTGGGGAGATTGGGCAGGAGGGAACGACTGTATTCAAACCCTGCTTGTGGCATCTTGTGGGCAGTGGATTTGCCACTGTGTTAACTGAATCCTGGGCCAGATGGACCATTGGTCTGATCCAGGATGGCTCTTCTCATGCTCTTATTGGAGCATGAGTTTTTTGCAGACAAGGAAAATCCAACACTGAACCAGTGACCCTCTGTTTGCACAACTGGACTTTCCCCTGCCCTATAGCCAAGCCTCCCCCAGTGTGTCCAGAAGATTTTGGAGGCTGTATAAAGGAAGAGGAGTAGCTTCCCTGCTCGTTCCATTGATGGAAGCCATTCCAATGGCAGGGGGGTTAACTGGCTAACACCCATTGTCTTTCCTTCTGCCGCTAATCCAGAATGCTGTCACTTACCTAGGAATACGACAGCACAGAACTAAACTGCACTTACATGCACTCACATGCGTAAATGCACACACACACACAAACACAGAAAGAGAGAGAGAGAGAGCGCAAAGTGGTTAAATTATATGTACTATGTCCATTCAGAGACTAGTGGGTTCTCCTTACAATCTCAATGAAACCCTTCATTGGATTATGCAAACAAGTACTGTGAATATAACTTTTGTTGCTCTGTAATGTTTAACCTCTGAGGTTATAATGTAGCCTGAAGTCTTGCTTTATTACTTCAAAGACCTGCATAATAGGTGGTTAGTGATATTCTGAAAAGGGACAGAATAGTGCCGAATATTGTTAGAAGGGCCCTGGATCAGGTAAATTACTTTCTGATTGGATGGGAGATTCCAGCTGGATAGAAAAGAGTAACTGGGGACTGACAGTAAAGAAATAGACAGGGACAGAGGGCTCAGCTGGTAGACAAAGAGGGAGAAGGTCTCTGGTTTGTAGGTGGCTTTTCAGGAACGGACTTGGAGGGAAAGCTGAAAATGAAGGCAAGAGCTAGGGCCTGCATATGAAGTTGCTCCTTCTCTCCAGAATAAATTGATGTGGCTGATGGAAGAACAGGCATAAAGAGCCAGGTAGATGTGGTATGCCATGAGGATGCCCTAAGATCTTGCCAAATTTATGCAAGCAAGCACAGAAAGGAAAATTAGACAGTCCAAGCAGCCAGAAGTACAACCAACTGAGAACAGTGAATCAGAAGAAGGTTGCACTCAACAGCTGGACCTGTTGTGTGTATGTCTGGCTAGGCTTAAGGTTTAGGAAATTTGGCCTGTGGTTGTTAAATGCTTGTTGCAGCAATAGCATCTCTTCAGAGTTTAAGAATCGGGTCCCAATTCCCAATTCCATGCCTACTGCACCACTAAGCCTTTTCCACTAAGCTAGAGAGAGGCTTTGAAGTATTCTTAGTTAATTGGTTAAGTGCAAAAGGGGAAGCCTGTGGAACTCCGAACCAGTGCACTGGACTGGAACTCAGGAAATCCAGATTCTAGTCCCCAGTCAGCCCGAAACTCTGGGTGCGACACTTGCAGCCTGATCCATCTCACAGGGTCACTGTTGTAAGGAGAAAATGGAGAGGAAGGGGACTGCTCACACCACTCTGGGTGCCTTGCAAGAGGCACAAAAGCAGTGTGTACATGCAATAGTAGGTAAATAAAGGCAGAGAGTTCCTTGGGCTCTGAAATACAAGCCTTTACTGAGAAGAAGTCCAGCTAGTCGGATTGCTGAGTGAAGGCGCATTTCTTCCATTGGTGGTGGTCGTACTTGGAGAGAAATTCCACACAGACCCTTTTTCTATTTTGTGATTTGCCTCTATGCAGAAAGATGCTAGGGCTACTGGGATACATGACGGCAGGAGGAAAGGAAAGTAAGACATCACCAAGTGGGATTAAAGGGATCAAGCTTCTGGAGATATTACAATGCTGTGAGCACTTCTGTCAAACTGTTTTGCATTACGGTGGCCTTAACTAACACTTTTGGCATCTCTGATTACTTAAATTTCCATGCTTATCCCTTTTCAGTTTAAAAAGATGACACACGATGAAACTTTAAGCTTTTTTGGGGGGGAGGGGGCGTTAAACCCAGGATGTCAGCACAGGTAAATTTCGTTCAGGTCTCTCTAGCAACTAGGGAATGGCGTATCATGGCAAGACCCAACCTCGGGCAAATTAATTTCTTTTTCCTTTTGTTGATTGTAAAGGGGAAAATGCTACTTGAGCATCTGACAAGAGAGGCCATAAAATGTATTTTTCTTGAAGGCAAATCTTGTAACAGATAGCAAAAACAATCTCAGTCTCTTGCTAAAGGCAGACGCTCTAATTGAAACAGAAATAAAATGAGAAATAGGAAAGAGATAAAGAGATAAAGTTATGCCTTGGTCCAATTAGTAGGTAGGGAGTTAAAACAAATTATCGGTTAAAAGCATTCTACAAGTGTCAGCACTGCAAACTGGGAGGGATTTTAAAAAACACACATATACAAAATAAAGTGCCACCGTGTTATAAAAAAATGCAGACACCTGGTAGAGATATCACAATCCCTAGCATTTTTTGTTGAATAATATTTTACATCTGGATACAGTGAAAAAAGAGAGCAAACAAGAAAAATAGCAAAATAAGCTGAAAATACATTTTCTGTGTTCCAGCTAAGCAGAATAATTAGTAGCAGAAAGGCCTAGTTGGGTCATCTGGTCTATCATCTTGCCAAAATTCCAAACAATGTGTACAAGGTCATATGTAGCAGTGGTGGAATTAATGCAATTCACAAATAAGCTAGAAACCGCTTTTGCTACTTACACTCTTGTACCTTAATTGCCCCTAAAATAAGAATCCTTTGAACAGGCGGCTTGAAATATGGCAGCAGGTATAATGCCTGCAGATTTCATGCCATGCAAACAGAAAACATCACATTTACAGACAACAGAAGAAGGTAAATGAACGATCAAAATCAAGGTTTAAAAACAGCAAAAGCAAATGCAAAATGAAATTAATACCCCCTTGAAAAACAAAATAAGATCCAGAGCCAGAGACTCTGCATGGCTGCACATCCGTCTGGACCCTGCCTATGGAATATTCAACAGAGCTGAATTTAAGTCTTAAGAGTTACTTTCTCGTTTTTCCCTACTTGTACCATTGGTGTTTTCCATCATAAAAAGAGACCATGATAAATCTGACCCAAGTCGTACCAAGTCCAGCATTCCACTCCTACCATGACCAGTGAGATGCCTATGGGATGCTCACAAGACAAAGTAAGGACAATATCACCTTCCCGCTTGCGTTTTCCAAAAATTGGTATTGAGGGTAATACATCCTCTGGTACTGGAAGTAACATAAAGCCATGCTAACTAGGCGCCGCTGCTATCTTTCTCCTGTATGAATGTGTCCATCCCCTTTCCAAGCCATCCTAGTAGGTAAACATCACTACATCTTACGGTGGACAAATGGCATGAAATCCACAAGCCGCTTAAGACACTGTCAGCCCATTGTACATCTCAAATTGCCAGCAGATCAAAAGGCAAGAGGGGAAGGTGAAACGTGAATGGTAATATATGCACATTTTTATTGGTTTTACATACAAAGTAATGAAAATGGGAGACTTAGTTTGTCATTTGTTCATTTTAAAACAAACAAAGCTGGCCCCTAGCTGGTTCCTTTGGGTAGGTAATTGTAGGTACATACCCATGAAAGCCTTTTTTCAGACAGGGACTCCCGAGCAAATCGTTTGGCATCTGAATTAAAACAATCCAATCTGTGAATGCAGAATGCCATCTTGGAAACAATATCTAGAGCTGCACTGGGATTATGCCCAAAATTTCTGCATGTGCCATCTCTTATACTTTTAAAAAAGTTCTTTCCATATACCTCTCTCTCTCTAAGCTAAGTACAGGCTAGAATGAACTCTGTAAGAAATGGACAAAACCTCCTTTCTCTCCTTTTATACTGAAGAATAGCACAAATATGGGAGAACAGAGCTAATGGTTTGGAATACAAATATTTGCATATAAGAGATTAATAATGAGATACACTAAATTCTCTATTCAACTGAATGATTGTTTGGAGGTTTTGCAAGGTTTCTTAAGGCCACGGAGCCTATGGGTATGTGGAGAAGGAAAACATACATTTATTCTATTTTCAGGGTGTTTGCAGGTAATAGCTGCCTGTTCAATGGAGTATATTTCTAGCCATTAGCCTGCATGTTCAAAGGCTTCTGCCCTTCTTGTTCTTTCTTGGCACTATGAACTAGGATGACTCTAAATCCAGCATGACCCAAAAACAAATCTCTAAAACAATTGGTCAATGAAATAAATAACATGCCGTCTCCAGACCCTGTGTCCTTCATTTTTATGGGTGCTGGGCTTGGATGTAGTCCATGCACAGCTCTGAAGTGAACTGGGTGAAGCTGGCCATGCTAGCATAACCTATTCCAGTCACAAGGCTATCACAGAGGTGAGCATACCATGGGTTCTTCTGAGGAAAAGTGGGGGAAAAAATCTATCAGTCAATCCCCCGAGGTTTACAGGATTTTTCAATGTAAAACGGTTCCTTCCACTAGCCCACCAACTACCCTAAATCACTTCTTCCACTGACAATTTTACACGCACCACGCAACCCTGTGCAACCACACTTGGAATACTGTGTACATGTCTGGTCATCACAGTTTTAAAAAAGGTGCTGTGGAGGTGGAAAAGGTAGAGCTACAAGTGCATCTACAATGATCAAGGGGCTGGAATGACTCTTCTATGCAGAAAGGTTACACCGTCTGAGTTTGCTTAGCTTAGAAAGAAGGTGTGTAAGAAAAGTCATGACAGGCTATGTTCTTAACAAAATGGACAGGACATTTTCTCCTTCTCTCAAAATACCAGAATCAGGTGACATTCCATACAGATGACTGATGGGAGATACATGCTAGATACTTCTTCACACAGCATATAGTTAAGCTGTGGAATCTGCAACCACAAGATGTAGGGATGGCCATGAATTTGTTGTTGATACATGCCATCCTCTCAAAATTATGGAGACCGTATAAAGGAAAGCCTTTCAAAATGTCCTATCCATGGCATCCCTGCTAAGCTCTTTTAAATTCCAGGCTATAGCTTCTTTTACAGAGTCAACCCATCTCTTAATCCAATCTTCCTTTTCTTCTTTTGCCTTAGCCTTTTCCTAGCATGACTGTCTCCTCCAGGGAGTCCTGCCTTCTCACAATTTGTCCAAAGTAGAACAGCCTCAGTTTTGTCATTTTTACTTCTAGGGAAAATGCCATAAATTTGGATAACTCTAAAAACCTTATCCTCCCTGAAACAAACAAATTCACGGAGAATAAGGCTAACCAAGGCTACTGATAATTTACCACCAGTCCGAGGCAGTATGCCTCTATGTACTCATGGAAAACATGAGTAAAAGGGTACTGTTCCGCTCATGCCCTACTTGTGTGCTTCCCCAAAGGCACTGATTGGCCACTATGTGAACAAAAGGTGGACCAGATGGCCTCTGCTCCAGTCCAGCATGACGCTTATGCTCTGATATTCCTTAAGAAAGGTGCTCATCCCTCTTCCAGGACAGCCCATTGTTTTCCTGATTGTGGCACACCAAACTGAACACAGTCCACCAGCCATGTTTGGTAGCTTACCAGATGCTTGACAACCTTGTTAATGCCTCCCAACCCATTTTTCCAGTGCTCGGAAAGCAAGAAAGCAGGAATTTACCTAGCAGGCCATTTGGTGGGTGCACTGCATCCAGTTTGGTGGGCCACAAGTTGTGTGCATGATAGACAGTGGTAATATCAGCAACAGCAGCAGCAACAGGAAATTATATAGTGACTCAGAAGTGTTCAGACTTCTTTCAGGTACCTTCCAACAACTTGGTGAAATTTATTGCAGAAAGGCAGAGAAAAGATTTGACTACCTAAGGAAACCTAGTGAATTCACAGCAGGAGAGCGAATCAAACCGGTGACTACCAGATGACTAGCTCAGTCTCTTATCCACTGTGCAACACCTTGCAGGACTAAAGCTTCCTTTTGTTTTTTAGAGAGGGCAGCAGATTCCCTTGACTGAACTGTGGGAAATTGCTGAAGTTCCGGCACCAAAGCTCCTACATTGTGTGTGTGTCTCCAATTTCACATGTTTGTTACTTTGGGTTGCAGAGTTATGCCCTGCTCTTGCATGCAAAGGGCATTCTGCATACCTGCTAAGGGGAAACTATATATTAATCTTAACTAAATTATATGATGCATTATCCATCTCTAAGGTTCTCTTCATGAAAATACTAATTAATGTGCCTGCCACAGGATTAAGTGGAAAAGTATATTATAAATTGACAGGAGTCTTTTGTATATTACCAAGTATATTGGTTTAATGTAGAAAGGCACCCACAAGGTTCAGTTAACTTACCAGGGACCACATTCTAATTAAGACTTAGTTCCTTCTGCAAAGGCTTTGCAACTATCAGTAGAATAATGAAAGGTGCGTGGCAATGAATGAACAGGAGAGGGAATAGCTTTGATGTGTGGATTCCATATTGCTAGTTTCTTGAGAAATTTGCCACTTTCTAGAATTCAAAATCGGCAGTTCCATTTGGGAATGCTCTCTAACGATGTAGAAAGGAAACACCCTATGTCACATACCCAAGAATAGTATGAGACAACTTAATTCCCATGGAAGCTTTAGACTGAAACTGGGAGCAATGGGAGCAAGAAAGTCCAATTTTTGTACCTCAAGGGTTGCATGAGGACAAGGATCCCAGGGGCCACACAATGAAATACATTTCCCCACTGTAAATTAAAATGTTCACTATATATTTCATAGACTCATAGAATAGCAGAGTTGGCAGGGGTCAAGAAGGCCATTGGGTCCAATGCCCTGTTGTTGCAGGACACCAATTTACACCATCCCATTCAGGTGACTGTCCAGCTGGTTCCACTGTCATATTGCTCTGAGAGTGAGGAAGCTTTCCCTGATATCTAGGCTGAACCTGGGTGGTCGCAACTTGACTTGATTATTCCACATCCTATGCTCTGTTTACAGTGAGAAGAGATCTTGACCCTCCTCTTTGTGACAGCCTTTGAGGAACTTATCGAGTGATATCACGTCCCTCTCCTCAGTCTTCTCTTCTCAAGGCTGAACATACCCAGTTCTGTGTCACCTCATAGGGCAATGTTTCCAAATCTGGATCATTTCTGTTGCCCTCCTCTGCTTCTAGTTTTTCTGCATCTTTCTTAAATCTTGGTGCCAGAACAGGACACAAGTATTCTAGATGAGGTCTGACTAGTGAAGAGTATAGGAGAACGTTACTTCTCACAATTTGGAAGTAATACTTCTATGAACGAATCTCAAAATAGCATTTGGCTTTTTTTTCGGCTGCCTTGCATTGTATTTAGTCTGTTGGGCACAATAACGCCAAGGTCTTTTTTAGTTCTGCTGAGTCCTGTATTCTCCACCTTATATCTAAGCATTTGGTTTCTTTTTCCTAAGTGGAAGGCTTGGTATTTGTCCCTTTTCATTTTCATTTTGTTGCTTTCAGCCCAGCATTCAACCTTATCATCATTCTGTCTTCCAGGGTGTTTGCTCTTCCACCCACTTTTGTATCATCTGCAAATCTGGTAATCATTCCTTTCTCATCTAAATCATTAATCAAGATGTTGAAGAGCACTGGGCCTAAGAATGAACTCTGCAGCACCCCACTAGCTACCATCCTCCAGTCTGAGAAGATGCCATTGGTGAGCACTGTTGGTGCCCAATTTAGCAGCCAATATGGGATCCACGTAATAGCTTTTCTGTCTAGGCCCCTTTTTGCTAGTTTGCTTATCAGGATGTTGTGAGGCACTATGTAGAACCCCTAATTGAATGAAAAGCCTCTTTGTGGGCCTGTGGTCTCTGCAGACACCATAGGCAGCTCCTTCTCCAACCACAGCCCAAGCACAATGACCTTTCCTCTGAGGTGGCCCATTCCTTTCTTGCTTGTTTCTCCTGCCCAAAAACCTCCTCCAGCCCTTCCTTCCTTCTTTCTTGGAATTGGTGCACTGAGCCTCCTGTACTTGAGCCAACTTCTGAGCACCTTTGCGTTCGTCAGCTGGAGCAATGCAGGGCATGCTGGGCTGAGCTCTCCTAAGGTCACGGACCCATCCTTTTCCCTTCCTGAGAAGAAGGCAGGACAGGCACACGACCTTGGAAGAGCTTACCACAATCCTGCCTGTGCCGCTGCTGAGGGGGAGAACGGGGTGCTCCAAGAGGGCTGCAGAACAAGGCCTCAGCAGCCGCATGCAATCCATGGGCCACATGAGGAACCTCCTCAAACTGAATGCTCACAGACCAAATCTGGGCCCAACACAGGCTAGGTCCACACATCACGGCAAACATGGGGGGAGGGGGGTTGTTACACTTAGTAGTAACTTGCCACATTTTTCTGGCAGTTGAGAAAAACCCAGCTGGTCCCATTGTTTTCTGCCTACCCTTCATCCTTCTGCATTCACCATGCATTCCAGCCGCCACCATGAGTAGAACCCTCTCCTCATGTACTGTTCCTTATCTACTCTCTTTTCCTGATCGGTACTCTGAAGTTTTGAAGTGGGTTCTCTCTTTTCCCTTTTCTGAATGTACCTTCCTGATTGTACTTTCATCTCTTTAATGCTTCTTAGTCAATCCAACCCCCCAAAGATTTTTTAACATTACAACACACCCTTCTGCTGTGTTTCTCCCCTTCTCTACCTACATTCTCCCTGTTTTAGAAAGCAAGCACAGTGATGGACACAGCACTCAGCCAACAGACAGAAAAGAAGTGATGGTTTAAGAGTTGCTAGGATGCCATGGATAATAGAGACTGGATGTCCACAGCAGTTGTTGTGCTCTTTCTATGGGACTCTGTGGTGTTTTTTCACCACAAGTGGAAAAAATGGTTCTTCTGGGTCACAATAAACAGAAATCATAGAACTGACCATTCTTTCTTGTCATGGCTTTTGGGCCCAAAACAAGGCAAGTGATATAGCACAACTAGGCCCAGGCAAAACAACAAGCCCAAAGGGGTAAAAGAAATTTCAAGTGCATCTTGTGACAGGCAAACACCATCAGTCTTTGATATCAGTAATGTTACTCAGGATGAGGACTCAATATATGTAAGGGTGATGCATCCGCCCCAAGTTAAAATAACAATAGGCTCTTTAATCACTCCTCCTGCAGTGAGGACAGCAAGACAGAACCCTTCCCTTCTTGTGCATTTCATCTTTTCTCTCCTGTCTTTACTCAAATTCTAAGAAAGTAAGTAGAAGCAGCTCTGGTACCTTAGGAAAGAATTAAAGGGCTCCTGGTCCTGCTTAAAGATTTGTTGTCAATCCAAGGCCTAGCGGTATCATAAAGCATTTGTTTTCTCCCTAATTGCCAATCCTTTTACTTGTTCCACTACAGGCTATCAGCAAAATAGCTATTCTTGCAAGTGCAGCAACTTCTTATATTAGCCACCAACCACCAGGAAAGATAGGAGAAAAATTAAGATACTAAGCCATGAAATAAAATGCCAGCTATATCACATAGGTATATATGAACTCCATCTCACAACACCTAAAGACTCTATGTGGAGATTAGGTATATGGTTGCACCCGTCTGATTCCTGTGATACAGAAGAGGAACTGACTTTTCCTACAGTGCTCCTTGAGATGTCTGAGCAGACAGAAATGGAGAAAGTTCTAAAGACCATCCCCTGAAGCTTCTGTGGACCATCTCTTTCTTTCGTAATTTGCTTCAGGGTTGAGGAGGCTGCTTGTTTGTTTGTTTGCATAATTTAAATCCAACTTATTTGCTAAAAACGATGGCCACAAAGGCAAGGAGTACCCTCCATAGCCCCGTCAGGTTTGCAGAAAAAGAACTTAGGTCTTCCTTCCTTCATTTTTAAACTGTTAGGCACTGGCAAAGCTCCTGCAAGCAGCAACCTCTTGGCACCCACCATTTTCTTTTTTTCACAATACCCTGTATGTCCACATTATTCAGGCTAAACAGAATGGCAGAAGCCAGCTGAGTAGTGGCTGCTGGGACTCCATATACACTGCTATCAAGTTGTGGAACCAGACTTGTTGACAGAAAGATTTAGCAAATTATGAATGTAAATATTCTGCTCATTCAAAGAGGCATTAAAGTTAGAGAAGAACTGCAGATTTCAGCCTACTTCTCTTTCTGAAAACATGAAATATTATTAACCTTTTGTGCCTGAAAAAACTAGAATGGTGCAGATACAAACAACATGTATGTGAGGCATTTACTTTCCTGTAGAACAGAAGATGCCTGTCGGACTAAGGTCCAACCCTAATCCTTCACTTCATTGGTGGGATCATTTATTTCAAGAAGTGGCCAATCAAAGTGATTAATTAGTATTCAGCCCAGGTGTGCCTATTCTTAAACACAACACTGAAGTGTAGCATGGTGCACCTTATGAACCAACTGTACTATTCTTCACCCAGGGAAGCTACATTAAAATAGAAACTGTATTCCTTTCGTACAATACAAATTCCAAAATATACACGGGCGTGAGTCAGTTATTCCAAAAATACTTTTTGTGAGTGGCAAAGCTGCCTCAACACTTCCGCAAAATTAACAGATCTGAGTCCTGCATTATACATGCATAACAGCAGAAGGGCAACAATCCTGCGCATGCTTCCCTCAGAGTAAGTCCTACCAAACAAAAGATGCGCTTCTAGTATACACCCACCGGCCTGAACTATATAAATATATATTCTGTTTTAGGGGATATGCTTTATTCCTCAGAAGTTTGGATCCCAGACAATAATGGTTTCCTTGACTATTCCTGTCAATAAAGTCAATATTTGGCTACCATAAGCATTTGCTCTTTGCAAATGCTGCAAATCCTAATGCTCAATGAGAAATAGGCTTTTTCTGAAAACTACTAAAATATCTCAATCATTCATAGATGCTATGGCTGGGATCCAAACAGTTACTTTAGCTATACTCGAGAGATTGTACACACCCAGGAGGATTTGGGGCTTTTTTTTTCTTTGAACAGCAGACCAAATCACAAACTGCTTTTGAAGCTCTACTCAGTTTCTGTACAGCTTGGAAAGCTACTGTTTGAGAAGTACAAATGAAAAACTCTCTTGGGAGCAGAACTAGTTCTGCTATTTTCTGGATCTGTGCCCACATTCATAAGTTACCAATATGGTTCTGGGAAAAATTGTGTCTGCTTACTGCAGAAGCTATGGAGAATAAGAGAAGAACCATGCAAAATCTGTATTACTTCAGGGTACATATTCCACCACTGTGTGAAACTACAAGTAGGATTTTACTCCTAGGATTTTACACTTATTTATTTAATTTGTATGCCACACCATAACTGAAGGCTCGCTGTGTATGCAGTAGAGCTTGCTTTCCTTCTCTAGCCATCCTACACATATATAAATGCACCCCTTTGCCATTCTGTTTTTCAACTGTCTTTGTTCTAATTAAAAAGTAAACTGTGCTTCAGATAGTGATCCTACAGACACATACCTAGAAATAAACCCTAATGAACACACTGCTAATTGTGTACAGCTGATCATGGTCATAACTGTGTTATTTATTTATTTATTTATTTATTTATTTATTTATTTATTTATATTGCGATTTATATCCTGCCTTTTTCCTACAAAGGGTTCAGGGCAGCTTACATCATTCTCCTCCTCCAGCTTATCCCCACAACAACAACCCTGTGAGGTAGGTTGGGCTGAGAGTCTATGACTGGCCCAAAGTCACCCAGTTGGCTCCATGGCTGAGCGGGGACTAGAATCCAGATCCTCTGAGTCCCAGTCCCATGCTCTTAACCACTACACCACACTGGCTCTCTCTTTCTGAGTCTATACCTATCTTTGGGCAGTATTCTGTGCTGCTGTACTGCTTTTGTCATTGACATAAGCAACTTCTAGCGTAATGCCAAAAGTATACAGTGGTACCTTGGCTCATGAACTTAATCCGTTCCAGGACTCTGGTCGTGACCCAAATTGGTTGTGACCCAAGTCAATTTTCCCCATAGGATTCAATGTAAATAAGGTTAATCCATTCTGGCCCTTCTGAATGTGGTTGTGAGCTAGTTTGTTATCACGAACAAAGTCAAATTTCCCCATAAGGTTCGATATAAATAATGTTAATCCATTCTGTAACTACTTTTTATCAGAAATTCTGAAACAAAGTGACAAAGAACAACAAAGTAAAGTACTGTACAATACAGTGGAGAACACTAACCTAGGTGGGGGGGGGAGATTATTGTTTTGAGGGAGATTCCCCCTCCATAAGGACATTGGGGAGATCTCTTTCAGGGGTTCCCTCT
Organism: Varanus komodoensis; assembly: GCF_004798865.1. NCBI lineage: Eukaryota > Metazoa > Chordata > Lepidosauria > Squamata > Varanidae > Varanus > Varanus komodoensis. The sequence continues at coordinate 10,735,528 of NW_025335606.1, forward strand.
CTTTGTCTCTTAGCTGCAGGGTCAATTTTGGTGAAAAATCTGTCTATGGTCACTTGTTTTTTCCTACACTGCATAACCCTCCGGAAATGAGAGACCACATTATTGTTCAACCGATTCAACACTCTGTTAGTTACATTTATGTCGGGGTGCTACTCAAAGAAACCCTGGCATGGGTGTGCTCCTGCAGGAAAGACGGGTGCAATCTCAGCCATCTCCACCCCCAACCAGCACAATCACGGCCATCTCCCCGCCCCTCGAGTGGGGAGATGGCCAGGATCGCAGCTGAGTTCGTGCAGGGAAGACGGGCGTGATCACGGGTGCGCTCCCGCAGGAAAGACGCCATGATCATGCATGTCCCTGCATGAACGCGACTGCGATTGTGGCCATCTCCCCACTCAGGGAGGGGGGTGGGGAGATGGCTGCGATCTTGGCCGCCACCCAAAGCGGAGTTCGTGAGTCCAAGTCAAAATTTTCATGAAATTTTGGTTTGTGACCCAAGGCGTTCGTGAGCCAAGGTACCACCGTATATTGGAGGGAGCGCTTTTGCATGAAAACTCATCACTCCAGAATGCACTATTGGTAGGGCAGTGGAGGTTATACCCAGGTGTTGTGTCAATGGACTCTGCAACACGGAATAACGCTTCTTTTCTCACCTGCAACATTTACAATTTTTTAAAATGTGTTTCATTTGTTTTTCATGCAGTTACTCTTTATCGGGAATACAAATTCAGGAACAAACCAATCAACATCAATTAAGATTTCCATGAAAATTGCACATATAGCTAAAGAGACTGCAGCAAGTAACAAAAAAACTTAACTTTTCACTACTGCAGTCTTTGAAAAATTGTTTTTCTTTACTGAATTTTCTCTTCCAACCCACTGCCTGCTTTGTCAACAATACAAATAAAAAGTTACTATCATATCAAACCTGCTATATTTTGCCTAACATTCTTAGCAGCTTTTTAATGATTTCTACTAGCCATATATCACAATTGATTTTTTGGTCAAATCAACAAAAAAACTTTCAGTCAAGGTCACTGCATGAAAAAAAGGTTTGTTGCAAACAATGAGCCACACTGAAATGGTATTTGCGGATCACAGTTTCGCAATACATTTACTTACTTACAACTTTATAAAAGTTGCTCTCAGAAAATCACATCAGCATGTTTTGAAAAATGGTGCTGAATTGTGAAGTATTTGGTTATATGTGAGCAAACGACCAATTCCAATTCCATATATAAATACAAAAACTGAGCTTAATATTTTCCATCCATTCTACCTAGCACTGCACCATCCCAAAAATATCTTTCTTTTCAACCACTCCTTACAGGTAGAGGTTAAGAGAACTTGCACCTGAAAACTGTAGGGAAGGGATGAGAATTCCAGAGAAATGTATTGGGGTCCTGGGGTTTGTGTGTGCTATTTATTTCCCCTTTCCCCCTCATTCTACCACTGCAGCCTCTTTGCTCTGAAGAGCCGCCAGGGCACATTCCTATTTAGTTCCACAACTCCTAGCATGGTGTGTAGTATTGTCTGTCTAAAGAGGCACAGGAACACATCTCTAGTGGACTCGAGTGAAATGCCCTCCTTCGGGGCTTTCTAGTGAGGAATGCCTGAAAGCTGAGTGGCCATTCCAGCTAAAGTTCTCGTTCTTCTCTTTCTTCAAGCTCAAAGGACTTTCAACAACAGCAGACTAAATCAAGAAAGCTTCAGCTTCCAGGCACTCCTCAGGCACTCCGTAACTGCCGCTTACATCCTCTAGGGCCCTGTTCAAAAAGCACTAGGAGCTGCAGAAGTTGCACAGGAAGAACGATGAAGAATACACAGACCACCACTGGTCTTCAGCCACATCCTTACAGTTGAAGTTAAACAGTTGACGTCTGCACACAGAAAAAATTCTCCAAAATTCTCAACATCCTTACAAAAAAGGCAGAAAACTAGCTGCCTTTTTGCAGGGAAACAAAGAGAGTGTCAAAGGCACTGGACTAATTCTACACTGAATTCCAGGATTCAGAAGGCCGCCTTACTGATAAGCTTGTCTAATCCTGTTTCCCTTTGACCACACATGTTGAAAAGGCTATCTCAGGAAAGCCACACATGAAGGAGGTTCGAAAGAACCAAGGTACATGTCAAAAGGTAATAGTTCTCTGGACTGGAAGCACACTTCCTATAAAATCATATCCATTATATAATCTCTCTAATACGCTACAATGTATGGAATCAATTTACATTGATGCAACGTATAATTAAATTTCCTGGCCCACCATCTTCAAATATATGTTCACCATTATGTGTAGTTCTTTTTTGAGGTTTACTCCTTTTAAAAAAGAGAGAGGTGAACAGTTTATGCAATTTACAGTCATTATAAAAATACTGTACCAATTTCCAAGTACCAATCTGACAAGAATAAATTAATAGTGATACTATGCAAATATCCTTTGCTATCTTTGCTATCCAAGTCTTTTAGATTGCAAAAGTGAAAGCAATGAAAACCTATTTATTCTTTCCCTGTAAAATCAAAAATTGAACTTGCATTTAACAAAATGTTAAATTTTCATAAAACCCTAGCAACATCCAAATAATGTCATCCTAACTCTTGAGTTTAAGACGTGCATTCCTATAATTGTGCACAAAAGGCCAAAAATCAAGTAAGAAAAAATAATAAATTAGCCATTTTTTGCAGTCTTTTAATCTCACCATTTAAACTCACATTGATATTCAGCTCCACATTAACAGCCTTACATTCAAAAATAGACATAACACTATCATAACATTTCATGTTTCAGCTCTTTTAAAAATAAGAATGTCAAGAAAACGCTCCTAGCAAGTGTTTCCATCAATCACAGTTTGTGAAGTGGGGGAAGGAGAATAGAAAAGGAACCACAAATCTTTTCTTGCGTGGGCTGCAGGGAGAATTGTGTTCCAACTCCTAAGGAGAAACATTTACCAAAAGTTCTGTTCTGACTCCAGACAGCTGTGAATCCCTGGCACAATACAACAGACTGCATTTTTCTACAGTAAAATGTTAGTTATGAGTTGACCTGTCGCTTTTACAAGGATCAGCATCCTCATCCTGGAGGTTGGGGTGCAGAGGATGGGGGAGTTTAGAAATATTTCCAAAAAACCCTTAATGACAACTTTCTCAGGCATGTGAAAGATACTACTCACTTTTGTTACTGAGTTACTGAGTTTGTAACATCATACTAACACTTAAAAAATGTGCTAGGAAGACTTCCATGGAAATCAAACTTCCTTTCGGGAAGTGTTAAGCCATTCAGTGTGATTCTAAGCATGTTTACTCAGAAGAAAATCCCATGAAGTTCAGCCTAGGTGCACAAAGTTTTGCAACCTAATCTGTACAAAACTATGCAAAGCAACGAATTCTGGGTACCCACTCCATGCATCATTCATCTATGAACTCAGTACAGCACCATATCAAGGAAGGGAAAGCCTTTTAAAAAAAAAGTAAACCAGATATGCCAAAACACCCTATTTGGACACTATATTCCTGAAAGGGCAACACAGGTAGGAAAGGGCTGTAGAGCTGTGCCTTTAACCTGGCCTTATTCCAGCTTCTCCATATTCATGATAAACTTCTGCAATGGGGACTTCCTACTTGCGCAAGTTTGCCACACAATTATGAACCTGGGGAATGAAATAACTTTGATATACATTGGTATTACCAGATGTTAATGACTGAGGCAAAAGGGCAGTTATGTTATGGGGCAACGTCTATGTAAGCATTAATTTATTTAAGAACATAAGAAAAGCCAAGCTGGAGCAGATCAAAGGTCTGTCCAGTCCAGAACTCCTTTCACACAGTGGCCAACCAGCTGCCCAGGGGATAGCACAAGCAGGCTAGATACAAGACTCCCCCTGCCCAAGTTCCTCAAGCATGCCTCCCCGGGTTATGGAGCAGCCCATGGCCAGCAAGGCTAGTAGCCACTGACAGCCAGCTCCTTCTTTTAAGTCATCCAAATCTGAGCATCTCCAGTTCCCACGCTGGTGAATCTCATTCTTTCACAGTGCATTTCTTTAGCACCCAGTAGCCAAAAGCTCTCCGGCCACTTCACGTAGCATCTTGCACTTGCATAAGGTTTATGCTTTTAGCTGCCTAGCGGTGGGAAACTACACCTATAAAAGTATTGCAGAAATCTAAAGAGAAAAGCACGGACAGCACAGATAAGGACAACACACTTCTGGAAATTCATTGCTCAAACACAGAATGATGGAAAACCAAAACAAAGCAAAGCAATTAGTTACTCAGAAATTAATTAATTTGTCCATCAGAACTTGGATGAGAGTCTCTTTTAATCCAAGCTCTTGCCTGATGGATATGAGTTTTAGCACATGTGCAATAGCAAGAGGCATCATGCAAGCCGTAGCCTGGAATTATATAGTGCGGCATGACATCAAGCATCACCAGGATGTGTCCCCTTTCCAAGTGGCTGTTTTCACACGGCCAGCCTACATGATGATGTCAAGTGACAGACGCTCTGCTTTGCCAATTGCCACCAGTTTGAAGATGAAGTGCTCCTCCCTGGACAAGGAAGAGAGAAGCCATCAAGGGGACTGTTTCGAGTATGTCTGTGGGGAGGGGGTGGGGGCTCTAGGGGATAAGCCAACGGAGAAAAATGGAAAGGGAAATCTCTGAACTACTTACTGCACATGTTCTGAAACTTACAATCAATTCTGAACTTAATAGCCAATTCATAATACATTGATCCAGGCTCACCTCAAAGGTGATCATTACAAATAGATGAGTTTCAACCAGCGAGCCATGTAATTACAAAATTCAGTGGCTTCATTACAAAATACCCTTTGGGCAGTGTTTTAACCAGCTCCATCCCAATTCCTATACTAGAAACATCCCATCATTTCTGATCTGTTTATTTATTCCAGGGCAGCAAGTGAAATATAATCACATCACTAGAACTGAAAAGGTTTCTTCGGCACCTGAGGTATCCTTTGGCCAGCAAGCCTCGAGAGTCATGCCATTCTGCCTATCTTTAAAATAACCTGCTTGTTTAACATATGCCATATTGCATGCTATGGGCTTTTAAATTAAACGCTAATGTGGCTCCAATTAATATGCTATGGGGATAGTCCATAAATCCTTTCTTGCCATGTGACAGTGCACCATACCACTAAATTATAGAAGATCCAACCACATGGTTTTCAGACTGATATGGCCTCTTCCTGGGTGAACACCACTACCAGAGCCACTGAAGAAAGTATGGAATGATATCGCTTTAATTCAATGACCTGTACAAGCAGTCTTCACTTTAAGGTTTCAGGTGTGGTTCTCTTTTTGACACAATTATTCATTTTCGGCAGGCTCTCTCTAGCTTTGCCATATGGTTTGTTCTAATCATGGACCATCTACTGTAGGTGGCTCTGGATACAGGGATCCACTGCTTCTCAGTTGTAAGGTAGCTGGGGGCAAAGAAGGGGAAGAAAGCAGGGTCAATCAGCCATTTACTTACTGTGGGGCCAGGCATTCAAGAGACACAGAGCAACGTGATTGGCTAGCTACGGGAGAGGCTTTGAAGGAAGCACCTGAAGCTGTTGTGTCTCCTGTCAAAAATAATGAAGTTCGCTGATCTACCCCGACAGCACTACAATACGTCCTGATGTGACACCGAGTTGCCCAACCTAGACCAGCAGTTTCTCAATAGCCGTCTCACACCAGTATACATATGCAAGGAGCCTAGGCTACACAGCATGTCATCCCCTTGAAAATACAGGCCATTTCATGCGAAAATATCTTACAAACACCAGAATCATGAGAAAATTGCAGTAATGCTTCTCTCGGTACACTCTTCACTATGCACTGGATAAATTGTTGGTTTTAGTTGCAAATCATGCCCGACCCATCATGACCCCATGGACAACATTCCTCCAGGCTCTCCTGTCCTCCGCCATCCCCCGGAGTCCACCCAAACTCACACCCACTGCCTCAGTGACTCCATTTAGCCACCTCATCCTCTGCCGTCCCCTTCACCTTTTGTCATCAACTGTTCCCAGGACAAATACTTCCAACTATATAAAATCCTCTATGATATTAGCTATTAGCCATCTTGCTCTGTCGCTACAGTCCTCAAATTACAAGGGCTTTGGAATGCCTCTTTAGTTAAGACGTGTCACAAACAAAATGGGGGTCTCATTAAACCTGACATCCATGATCTATGTAGTGAAGTCCATGGGTTTAAACAATTCCAAACTGGTACAATCATAACCGATACCAGAATTGCAAGGTTAAAAGTGCTTAATATGTAGATCATTAGCCGTTTCACTCCAATGTTAAGATATTGTATTTCTTTCAAAATCTGGTGAAAATGGCCGTTTCGTTTCCTTTAGGCATGTAACATTCTCAACAGTGAGGCCAAGCAGCACTACAAGTAGTAGACAAGCCACTGCCCCATCATTACCGCACATTTGTCAGTTTTCAGGTTTAATCAGATCACCTGTCTCTAATCCCCAGCTTTACAAGGCCATCAGTAATCTTTTCAAAACCCAGTCATTTTATTCTGATATAGTCCATGAATATGATGCTGAAATGAGTAACAACTTTTTAGAAGACAGCCAAAGTGGTGACATAAACCTCTACCTTTTACAGAATTCAAAAGCATGAAGATTATCTAGCACTTCGACCTAATATCCTTGCTCATTCATATTCATAAGACCTAGAATTCAATTGCACACGAAACCACCAGCATACAGATTACTTGCCCTTGGGTTCAAAATCTCAAAAGAGTGAGATTAAAATAACAAATGTTAAGAATGGAATTAAAGTTCAGGAAGGAAAGCAAACACAATACCAATTATCTGTAAGTATTCAGCATGTTCTACCTAAGATTTTGAATGCTATATTCAAGAAACAGACGTTATGATAAACAATACCAGGCACTTTTAATCATTAGCACATCTTTCGTTTTACAACAGCATTAGAATCTCCTAGAATAAAGTTAGCACTTTAAGGTCAGGACATAACATGAATAACTCAGACTACAACCTCACTTCTTGAGATTATGACAAAATCTTAATAGCTTGCTCCAAAGCACTTCATTCTAAACAAGCAGTGGGTATCTGCAAATGAAGGCCAGGCAAAAGTAACTCTCCATTATGCTATTATTCTAACCGCCTTCATCATGTGACTCCCATGTTTGCTACATATGAATACTATAATCCACTCTGGGATTTCCAGGTGATGTCTGCAAATTCGGAAGAACATACTATAACAATAACCCAAATCCTATGTTTTCCATTCTATCCAGGACACAGAACCTTCCCATCTTTTTCTTACATTAAACCCACTCATCTGGTTTGCTGCAAGAGTTATTATCATGTGATCAGTATTTCAGAAGATAAATAGGCCTTTGTTGAATTAAGTTTGTTCACATTTCAACCCTAAACCAACATCTGGTGCTCTCAGTGTCCAACACATTGCTCATTAACTTCCAGCACACACATTATTTTCTACTGAGACACACACCAGTGACTAGGTTGAAAATACTGTGGAAAAAGAAATGCGCTGGACCATTTAGACTGTTTTTATACATAGCTCAATGGGCACAATGGTGCTGAATACAAGGCTGCAGTTCAATTGAAGTGTTCCACTGTCATCACAAACAGCTGCAGAACCCCCGAGTCTGAAATGCAGCCTTCCCATTCAAGCTCATTTCTCCCATTGTTACTTATAATGTGATCTAAAGGAACATTTGCAGGATTTCATAGAAAGTTTAAATGTTGTTTGATGAGAGCCATTAGATATTTAAATCTGAAACGAACAGCATACAGTAGGCAAGAGACGCAATCACCACACACCTAAACTAGAGCAGAAAACTTCACAGCTATTATCCTTCTCTTGTTTGTGGCTAATATTTGTAATGGAGCACAGAGCGCTGTATTGGCAACGTACATTCCCAAGGGGAAAAGGGGGAGAGGGGGAAAAAGCCCCAAACCCTCAAATGCTGGCCTCTTGTTTCAGGTATTCTCTTTCGGAGTTCTACTGCGTTTAAATAGAGCAGATGCTGGGAAGAAACATCATGTTTCCACCCACGTTCATTGCACAGACATTAATATGTAACCTAACATGGCGTGTTGGCTTACATGCAAGTAGGGCCCTAGAGCTTCAAAGCAGTTAAATGCACTCTTGCCCAGTGTAGGGAATCATAATCTCTGGCACTGAAATTCCCTTTGCAGTCTTCCTAGGCCAGACTGTCCCAAGCAGGTGCCCCCTTGCACAACTCCAAGGACCTTTTGGAGAACGCCAGGCATTCTTGACCATGGGCCACGGTGGCTCTGGATGATGAGAGCTGGAGTCCAAAACATCTGGAGGGCTCTAATGTGGGGAGGGCGTTCTGGAGTCCCTAGCTCAATGTCCTAAACACCATGAGTGTTACCATAAGGAAGAAGTCAGGCTTCACTTTTTCCAGGAACGTTATTCTTCAGCAAGAGCAGACAACCAGTCCAGAAGAAAGCCACGGTGCAAAAGCTCATTTTCACATTCCCAAGCTCTGTAACGACAGAGACTATGAGGAATGTTGGGAAAGCCAACGGGCAGCAAGAATGGACTTCCATGCATGTGAATCACTCATCTTATAATGAGATCACATACTTTTCCTATGTTTCCTTCCCCTTACACTGCAGTAAATTCAATCTACACCCCCTAAGCAGAGATATCCATAAATCCTGTGCTTTTGCACACTGTACATGCACTTTCACTTCATTCCTCCCTGTGTGACTGGGGAAATAAACTGAGAAGCCACAATTTAGCAAAAACCTAAATTGTCATCCCAGCAAAAAGCTAAGTCATCCCAGGAAAACAATGCTTCATGGATTCCAAGCAAGCCAGAATATGAGGATGTGGTTTAAAGCTGGCTTGTTGGGAAACTGTAATTCCCAGGTTGATCCCAAGGGGAAAATGCAGCTTCATTGGAAAACTGCAGCTTCTAGTCTTGTTCGCTCATCATATGAAGGAAGCCCTGAAGAAGGAAAATCAGGCTGCCTATGAATGCATGGAATTCCTGCATACCTTGGTTTATTAAGCAGAGATTTGCTTGTCAGAATGTGGCCACTCACTTAGTAACTGACCCTCATGTTCTGAGCTTTTAAAACAAAATATTATGAGCTTCTCAACCAAACAGCAATGTATTTATATCAGTAGGACGCAAAGTGACTAGTGGCACTTGCAGAAATTCGATTGGTTATAATCAGTTCTCCCAGCATGACAGTAAATCAAAACTGAGTGTGAAAAGGACTGATGCATTTCATCATTTAACATACTTGGAATTTTAAACAAAAGCAAAGAAGCAGATAAAATTAACCGGTTATAAGTGAATTTCAAATCAAGTGTCATTGGGACAACAGAAAGGTTAATCCCAGTACACAAAGTTTCTTACCAGTTTTGCCAATTATCCCTGTGTTCAAGATTTCTTATTTTCCCTCACTGTATCCATGTATACAATGAACTACACTCTGTGGTTAAGAGTGTGGTACTGGGACTCAGGCGATCTGGGTTTTAGTCCCCTCTCAGTCATGGAGCCCACTGGGAGGCTTTGGGCCAGTCACAGACTCTCAGCCAATCCTACCTCACAGGGTTGTTATTGTTGTTGTTTTGAGGATAAGAATGGGAGGGGGAGGAAAATTATGGGAGCTACCTTGAGTTCCTTCGAAGCAAAAAAGGTGACATATCAAGTAAGAATGTTACTTCCTACATACCTCTCCTTGCTTACTACACAGCACTGAATATTTCATACAATGTTATTTATGTTCTTGGAGGGACACTGTCAAATGTCAACTTCTATGCATGGACGGTATTCAGCTGACACCTCCTGCTGATGGAATGACTTATAGCAGCAGACTCCCTTCTCTCCCACCCAGCACCCCTTCAAAATCCACTCTGCAGGCTTGGAGAACCCCCGGAATACATCCGAAGGAAGGGGATGCAGAGAAAAAAATTCAGGTTGCTCAAATGGAAGTCCGCTCATGTGACACTGTATTTTTTCATAAATTCACATCTCAGGAAACGGAAAATATTTATTCTTCTATTTAAGACCCTTTTCAAATATCCTTAGGAGTGACCTGAGCAAAATATATTTACTAGGAGATCAAAACAAATTCCACCCCAGAACTGTTAGCCCTTGCAGAACAGAAACTTGGAAAGAACTTTCAAGTCGAACACAATGACCCTCATAGCAATTCATTATCTTCACGTTTATGCTTATTTTTTCAGTTTATATTGATCTTGCTTCGTTTTATGCTGCATATAAATTATGATTATATAAAAATACCTCCCAGGAAGTCTCAAGATATCGTAGGCTGCATTCCTAAGCACACTTACTACAAGGTAAACCCCAGCGAATACAGTGGACATACACTGGATTGTTCTGTTTGCCTTTTCTCTAATTCTTCAAAGCAGAATCTCAGCAACGTGCAAGTTAATGCAGGCTCTGGCAACAGCTCAGATCTAACATCCATGGGTTTAGCGCTGATTGTTTTTTACAACATTCTGAAGTCTTTTTTCATCAGTGCTTACAAAACCTATAATGTTGACTAGTTACAGAATCTAGGGCACTTCTTGCTCAGGTACATCCACATGAATCCAGTGGAGCTTATAAAAAATGTTCCATGTGTAAACTGGAAGTGGAATTTGATCTTTTCCTTTTATATTAAAAATGCTTATGATGAGGGGAAAAAACCCATGGTGCATTCTGTCCCTTTTCACTAAGTTATATCAATAATGTCTTTCACTAACTGCATTAGAGAGCAATTACAGCATAATGGCTGTCTAAATCCATTATTGGTGTACACTTAACCTTTCAATATTTAAAGATAATATTTAATTTGAGTAAATTAACGGACTGCGTATGAGACCAAATATATCTATTTAGCTTCTGGTTTTTCCATCAGTGATATTTCTTTTTAGATCACAACTCCTGTGATAGAGCAGCTTAGTTGAAAATGCTCTTCTGTGTATTCCTACTTCAAAAGGAGGTTAATATAAGAGCATCTACAAATGAAACACACCATTCTTATTAACTACCAAATCCATCACTAACACTATTAGCACTGCTTTTAACCCTACAAATAATTTCTGATAATTTACTGGGCAGATTTGCATGTAATTGTCTACCTTCTCTTCCTTTTAAATAGCTAATCATAAACACCCCTATTTGTAGAGATGAATTCTGATCTTTTCATTTCCTTGCCAGCATATATAGTGATGCTTACAAGGAACAGCAATTTCTACTGAATGCCCAACGCATTCCATATTTTTGGTAAAGGATATTTATAAATATGAGCATTACTTTGGCTTCACAGATCTATTTTAAGAAACTTTGAAGAGTGAAGAGAGAGTCATTCCTCAAAGCTGGAAACTGAACTGCCAGTTCTTTTAAAAGAAAAAAGGGCACTGGCTTTCATTACACAAGTGCACAAGTACACCTAATGACTTACACCGAAATATTCCACCTGTGCTAAGGGATGTGGTAAGACAGGCATTAGTTCTAAGCCCCTCCATTTGACCGAAGGGCATCGTGCAGGAACAGTGGTCAACAGGTAACATCTGAGGCCAATTTAAACACGGCAATAATGTGGAATCTGCTAAAACGCTTCTGAGAGTCAGCAATTCAACTCTGGAGCACAATCTTAGAAAGAAGCTCACCATATGCACTGTCCTGATTTGCTTGGCTTTTCTTCACACAATCATGGTGATCTACATGGTCACCAACTTTCAAATGATACAGACCCCATGAAGAGTTGCCATCGTAAGACTTCTGCAACAACCTTCATGTGAAACTATAAAGTTGGAGTATGTTGCAGAACACCTAATATCTGATCTCCTTAAGCTTTTTTTTAAATAAGTTTTATTTGAAATTATAATCCTAAAAAAAAAAACAAGAAGAAAACTACAAACAACATCCATCATCAAAAACATCGAGCCCGCTGGGTCAGCCCCCACACCCTTCTTTTTCCATTTATGATAACTTAAAAACATATTTAAATCTAAGCCAAGTCCCGTTTCTCTAGCCAATAATAAAAAGAGTCCCAAGTTTGATAGAAGTCAGTATCTTCTTTCTCCTTCAGTGATAAAGTCAATCTGTCCATTTCTGCACAGTCCAGAATCTTTTTTAGAATCAGTTCATCTGTGGGTAGTTCCTCACTTTTCCAGTGTTGAGTGAATGAAATCATCGCAGTGGTTACATGTAAAATCAAATACATGTCTTATTTACTAATGTCCTCCGGTATAATGCCTAATAAAAAAAACTTCAGGTTTAAAAGCTAAGGATTTTTGTAACGTATCCTCGAGCCATTTATGTATTTTAATCCAATACTTTCTCACATTATTGCAAGTCCACCACATATGATAAAAAGTACCCAATTTATGTTTACATTTCCAATATCCATTTGATATTTGGAAACATCTTAGCTAAGCTATTTGGCAACAGATACCATCTATAAAACATTTTATACAAGTTTTCTTTATACAAAGTTGCTAATGTTACCTTAATATTTCTCTCCCACAGCTTTTGCCACTTTTCTAATTCAATTTTGTGCCCACGTTATCAGTTTCCTTAACCTGTTCATCTTCCATTTTCCTATCAAGAAAGAAGTCATATAATCTTTTAATCATTTTCTCATCTTGATCTCCTTAAGCTTTATGTTTAAAAAGTCCAGACTGACATAGGAAGAGGTGGGAATCAGAAGATATAGACTGTACAGATCCCATTAATTTTATCTACTGAGTTTGACTCATAATAATATATCATCCTATGTCCATAATGACATTTTAACATGTCCCTGCATTGTATTCTATAACCACCAACATATTTTTTGAAAGCCGTCAGGATGATGCCAAAGATCGTGTCCCAAGTAGGACTATCATCTCGGAGGTTTAGTCAGGGAAAGTTCAGTCAACTCATAGCAGTTAGGGTCTCCACAGGGGTGCATATGCAGCTTAAATGACAGGTCAGCATACCATGAAGAAGAATCTTTAGGGAAAGTGATAACTGTTGCCTGAACTGGATGCAGGGACATTCCATATTGATGCTGCATGGCAGTGAACTTATTTAAATAAGTAAAAATGTACCTGCTGCCAAGGATTCAGAGCAAAGAAAGCTGTTGTGAACACTGCTTTCGAGAGCAACCACTGTGGGATTTCTCAAGATGCTGGTCAAAGACCACATATGAAAAAGTAACTCTGCCTACGTAACTATCCCTCGAGCTACCATGTCAAGTCCCCTTTTCTCACCTGCAAAGGAACATGCCTTCAGCCAGATGGGTGACCACGTGCGGAAGCAGAAGGAGACTCCTTCCAACTCTACTGCGGTTCCTTTCGGTTTTACAACTACACACCATAAAGCCACTTATTGAAGTCCCATTGCTATACTGGCAAAAAGGAAAGAAAGGTAGACACTCACTGCATTTGCAGGTTTACCTGCATGATGGTAAAGGTTTATTAAGTTCCTTTCAATCAGAAAGCCACCAACAATAGCTCTGTTAAATCTCACACCAGTTAATTATGATTTTGAAATTAAATGTGACATAAATTATTAAAATTCAGAGGTGATGGGTGAAACTACCATGTTTAAGATACTCCAAATCAGTCTGCAGTGAAACACAAAAGGGTGCAACAGTTGCTATAAAACAACACTGTACAATACAAAACACCAGTAGAAGTTCTCAGAACAATCACACAAATGCATCCAAGGGTGTCAGTATTGGCAGGCCACTGCTGCTAATTTAGGATGGTTTCTAAATTCAAGTGAAATGGCAGTAAGACCCTGAAATGGCATCTATGGATAAGGAATCATATTCCCCTCCCAACACAATTCTTCCTTTGACCTATTTATCCCTAGCCTAAAAGGAAATTGAACATTGCTTTTAAAAATGTTACCTGGAAATAAAATATACTGCCAACTTGAGTGCCAAGAATAATGAACCTCTGATAAATAACTGTGGCCTTCTGCTAATTTTTTTTATTATTATCCATGGCTGTTTGGTGTGAAAGTATGGTGAGCTCCACACAAAACCATCTGTGCTCAAATCAGACACCTGTTCAATCCTTCTAAGCCAGTGTTTCCTCAAATTTTGTTTTACAACGCAAGGTCCCCATCCTAAAAATTCTGCTCCAATTACCCTGCACCTGCAAGAGCTATCCTCTCATGTAAGCCCGGATGCAAAGGACCACTGGGAAGCCACAAGTCCTGCCTCAAAAGAGAAAACCATGGCAACGGAGAGACCAATTTGGCCCCATCCGTCTAGTGAAGCAGGAACAAGACCTTCTCTCCTCTCCTATTTCTTTTTTCCCTTTTGCATCATGCATAAGCGATTGGGAGCTTATAGGCATATCTGTCCAGTGTTATACATTTTAGCTGTTCAGCAATTTTAATTAATAAAATCAAAGAATTTGGGGGGTTTTAACTCAGGACCAACTTCCTACTCCATAGGCAATATGCAGAGATCCTTATTATTATTTATTTATTTATTAAAACATTTTTATGCCGCCCCATTCGCCGAAGCCTCGGGGCGGCTTACAACAATAAATAAAACCACATAAATTAAAATATACATATTAGAATACTAATAATAATTCAAAATACAATATACACACAATATAAAATAAGCCGCCCTGGCCAGATCCTTGCATGCAGTCATGTGCATACTGGCTTCTGCTGTGTGGAACTACCTGTGAATGGGGCAGGGACACAAACGGGCCATCAACAAATTATTATTATTATTATTACATTTTTATACTGCCCATAGCCAAAGCTCTCTAGGCAGCTGACAGCAATAATCATAGAATCATACACTCAAGTCACCCATCCCATTTCTGCCCAGGCCTGACCCTGCTTAGCTTCCAAGATTAGGCAGGATCAGGCACTTCAGGCTACATGGAAAATAGCAGAGAAGGATACTTTTGACTGGTTCATCAAGTTATGCACAGCTAAGCAAAGATCGTGCTGAATCCCGTCCTCCCCTGCAAACACTGAGGTGATGGACAGTAAAACCGGATTGCAATAACCTAATCTGAGAGTCCACAGAGAATGGGCATCCAGTCGCTCTACCAGGAGTTACACAGCAAGTGAAGAAGGTGGTACCCGACTCAGAATCCTATCCTCCCTGGAAAGTCAAGCTACTCCTGCAAATGCATCCCTCCACAGTTTGAACACTGCTCAAAAATCATATTCCATTTCCAAGGGGATGTAATCCAAAGGTCTCCTTCCACTACAGGTTATGATGGGGTAACGCACTTTTTAACAATTAACTTTGGCAAAAAAAGCAACTGAACTGATGCAAGCAACAGTGGCATATTTCACTTCAAAGTCTATAGAATTACTACAAACAACAACTTCCGTGCCAACTTTTACATCATGGAACAACAACTCCGAAAGCCTCAAGAAATTTTATGGAAAAGAAGGACCATTTCTACATGGCTGCAATACAGATAATTGCTGGTTAGTCTTCTGTCTGTGACCATCAGAAATGTTACCTTAATTTGGCTTTAATGACCAATAATCTCTTTTAGTATATGGCTTTTAAAACTGTTATTATTCAGCTTGATCTATGGCTATAATGGTGCAGAACTGAACTGTGGGTGTAATTAAAATAAGTCCCTGTAAAAGTGGAGTATGCAGTACGTTGCTAATGTGCAAATGACTAAATAACTTAATTACGTGAAATGAAGTGCACTTATAACCACAGATGCTTAAGCTGAATCATGATAATGTTGTGTATATGAATATATTCTTTCAAAAATCTGTTTATTAACCAAAGAGGAGGACAAGGAAATACAAATGCTCGTAAATTATAAAAATAAATAGTAGGTTTTCATTACTAGTTAACATGAAGCAGAGAAAAATCCACCTGTGAACATCTTTTAACATCATGAGAGGAAATATACTTTATACGGTTATTCTTTTCCAAGAAAATGTGACCTTGGAATAATAATAATAAAGGATGAGAAAAACTTTCACCCTAAATCTAAATATCCTAATTTTGGGAAGTGTACCAAAATTGAAGTCAAATGGCCAGGACATAAAGGATTGCTCTAAGCATGTCTTTCCCACTGCTGAGGATGATGGGAGATGTGGTCCAAACATATCTAGAGGCTGCTAGGTTGCAGGCACATGTTCTAAGAAGATGCTTAATAGGGTTTTTAAAAAGCTATCTTCTCCTTTAGACAGCTGAGCCCCACACCAAAACAAACTAATGAACAAACAAACAAGCTGCTTTTGAAAGTTCGCTCCATGCAAGAAGCAAAAGTTTTTCAGGAGGGAGCAGAATTCAGTCTGAAACACACAATTCAAATATCCTTTGGGCAGATGGAAATAGCTGCACAGTATCTGGGATCCTGGCCAATTGCCAAGCAACCTGCCTTGGATGAGAATGCACAGTTCAGACCTGTAGGGCTGGTCTAAAAATCCAGAACCCAACCCAAGCCTCTTCAGTGCCCATTTTCTTCTATTACTCCAAGGCTAGGGAAGCAATCTATTTCTCAAACTTGCATTACATTCTTTAAATCTCACAAAATTATGAACGTTGTTGAGAAAGGAAAGCCTGAAACAAACAGCCTGATCAGTTAACCACTGAAGTTAGTGGAGAAATCTATTAACTTCATTAAGAAGCAGATTAGATTCTAACGCTGAAGGAAAAGAACATAAAGGGCACTTGATCCAAAAATACTGGCTGTGGTTTAACCATGTCCCATTTGAGAGTGTCATGCTGAATATGAGAAGCTGTACAAATCACTTACAGAATCCCAAGTGTTCACTGAGTCATCCATATTCATTCTTCCTCTCTCTGCCACTGTGTCCTCGCTGTAGGTGAATGTAGCATAACCATGTGCATGATGAGGAAATGAATAAGACAAATTTCTGAATGTGATTTTGAAGGAGGCTTCAACCAAATGAGCAACCCTGAAATGCACACTTCTAATTTTTACAATGGAAGATAAAATGGGTGATATCCTCCAAGTGGCAGATTTGCAAATTTGTAAAAAGAAAGAAAAGGGAAAGAAGCAGCACTCTCTTCTTCCCAGGAAGCTCCAAACTGCCTTGTCCAAAATGAAGATGCTCTGTGTGTTTCTCTTGTTAACATTTTCCCCCAAGCATGGCAGTATTTTTAGGCAGTGAAAGCAGCAGTGAATTAGTTTATTTTTTCCACTGTGTATTTCTGCATAGATGGACTTCGTGAGCTACTGTTAGTTACAGGAACGTTCTTAATGAAGTTTCTGATCTCTTAGTTCTCTCCTGGCAATACTGAAGACACCTGATACTGATCTTATATGTGGCAAGTCCAGAAAACTCCAAGTACAGGAAAACCTCACTGGAGATGGTAATTGATCTTTTATGATAGCTGTTTCCTTAAAGTGTGAATAATGTTTCCAAGTTCTACCAGGCTTGATAGCACAAGAAATGTGTGATTTACAAAAAGAAACTGAGGACATACTGTTTCAGTATGGTTGAATTTTTCATTCTAATTAATCGGCCAAACTAGCAATATCAAACCACTTCAAGGCTTTCAGCCATATGAAGTACATACCAACTTTTCAAGATATCAAAAAATTACTTATGTACAAAATAACCCAGCCAAAAGGATAACATTTTAAACTCTGAAAGGTCAGTACACAGCCTGTTACATAGGCACAGATCACTATGAATTCATCACATAAGAATTTGGGCTTTGCAGGGAAATGAGACCTAACCTATGGTATCACTGTTTACAAACTTTTATTTCCTCTTTCTTCTCTATTCCTGGCCATCTAAAAGTACTACTTTGTGTATATAAAAAGGTGAGCTCAGACGTTTGTTATACAAATGTGCTCCTTAAGAGTGGAGCTGTTAGTTCTATGAAGAAATGCATACCTTTTGACTCACATCCCACAGAATAGAGCAATACTGCATTGTGTCTTAGCTTATTCATTTACCTGGGAAGATTTGGATTCGCATCATTTCAAGCCAAGCCTTTTATAAAGTCCTTTTTCACAACTCTGCATATCTTGTTTAATTAATTAATTTCCACCGGCATCCAAAAGAATGAAGCCCCAAGGAGAAAAATTAGCCTTTGGGCCCAAAATAACATATCAAATACTTGCTCAGAAGTCCAGTAATGTTTAGTGTATAAACAACTTTTGTAAATGAAAAGGGCTCTTAATATCCCATGCCTGCTTATAAAACTAACATTGCAAAGGAAGACTCTGAATTAACACACAGACCTTTCATGGTGAAAGGCTTTGTGAATTTAATGGCATTACCCTACCTGGTCAAGGACTGATTTCTTGGTTTTGTAAAATAATGCAGCACAACAGCAAAGGAAGAGAAAAAATAATAATATACTCTATCTTCTTTTTGCCTTGTTTGATTCCACGGAAGGATATATGATCACCAAACCCTCTTGTTCCAACCTGGCTAAAACCTCCAATATATAAGCTTGTAACTTCTATAAGCCAAGGTATGTTCTCTAGAAAAAAATCACAGCTGCAGTTCAACACATATGAACAGCACCAGGTTGGAAAAAACTGATCCACCTTTTTGCTATCTAGTGTTAAAAACCCACCCACCCACCCACCCATCCCAAATCACAAGCCAGAGGCAGGTTCGAGTACTAATTAAACTGGCCACGGCAATTTTTAACTGCCTTTAATTGCCATCAGAGGAAAATGTCTCTTTCACAATGGTCAATCTTTTTTTGGTGAACATGGTGCAGGTTTCATGCTCACTGCAGAACATATTCAACCTTTTGCTGCCTTGATGTAGGTTTGTTTCTAGTCTACTGCTGCTCAGGAGGTGGGAAAGCGCTGTACAGACAGGAGGTAGACAGGAGAATAATACTATGTCTGATGATCCACCCACAGACTGGATCTGGCCTGCCAGCGTTACCCATTCAATCTGGTAGCTTCCCTGCAGGGCTACCTTCCACACAATGCCCACTACACAAAGGTAGACAAAGTTTGATGGAACTTAGAAATGCTGTCCCTTTTCCCATGCCTAGAGAGGCACATAAAATATAGAGGGGGAGGCATGGCTCTCAAAGCACAGCATTCCCAGTTGTAATGTGAACTAGTTGGAGACAGAGAGAGACTGCGATATGGCACAGAAACATTAAAGCTAACAAATGAGATTTCTCAGCCAGCTGCTGGTTTGGCAGGGTGGGGAAGACATGATAGAACATGGAGCATCTGAAAGGAGGGGTGTGCATTCTTTATAATCCAGTGAACCGGCATCTAGCCAAATGAGTAGCCCAATGAAGTAATGTCCGCCTTCCCACCAACTGGCCCACAAGCACCAGAAACTTCCCTAAGAGTGGAGTCAAGCCTTCTGGGAGAGGAAAAGAGGATGGGCTCACCAAAATGGACTCAGCTCTTCACATGAAGGAATGTTCCTTCAATAGACGTAACCTGAGAACAACCTTCTTATGAAGTAACCTGTGTCACAAAAACAATCCATCTCACACTAGGACTGTCCTTTGCCTTCCGTTTAGACTTCCTGGACCGGGTAAAGGGGGGAGACCTGCTTGTGTGGGAGAAAGGGGCAGCCCTGTTAGCCCTCATCAGCACAGGGTAGGGATATATTGTTTGAAAGGGAGGAGAAGGAGACCCAGCTCCCGACAATGCTGACCGATAGCAACTCATCTCAAAATCAACAAGTAGAGGCTAATTTACCTCCTTCCCAATCTTACCCCTAATCTTCTGTCAACCATACCTCTTTCCTGGAGAAGAATGGAAACACAAGAATATGTATGTTTTTACACTTTTAACAACATATTTTCATTTCTTCTGTTAGCCCCACTTCCTGTGTTCTTTTAATAATCATGAATTCACAAGAATGGCCTTAGGAGTTCTAAGAAGAATTCACAATAGCCAAGTTATTCAAGGCTACAGCACAGCCAAAAATGTTCTGAACTGAGTGTTTACTTAATGGCAATTGGTAATTCTGCTATGCTCGCTTCCTAATTAGATGTCAGGCACACTTTCAAGATCTTGTACATTTCAATCATAGATGGGGACACAAAGGACAGCACTGCTATCTCACACTGACCAAGCTGCTTAATCAAATCTTGACACGAACACGAACCTGTACCATTGCCACTGCTAAGCTGACACTAGTGCCAATTAGCTGATGTACTTTTAAGGACTGAGATAAAATAAATAAACTGGAATATAAATAAGGACATTAGGAGAGAGAATAGACAATGCCTATTAGTTAATGAGTCGGATTGCACATTTAATTCCTTGATAGAATGATGTTTACAAAATATTTAATTTGGGAACGTAAATCTTCTATTAATATTAAAAGGCAAATTTTCTAAATAGGCAAATCCACCCAAACAGAGTAAGAGGAAACAAAGTTAAAGAAAGCATGTGCTGGTAGTTATGCAGAAATTACTTTTTTTTTTTTTACTCCCCAATGTTTTACATGAATGAACCAAACGAAGCAAACGAATTACAAGAGTATCTAAACGGAGGAAGGAGCATTAAAGCAGTGGTAAACGGAAACTAATCAACAAGGTCACAAAAGTAAATGCTAAATGTAGGATTGTCCATATTGTCCTACTGTTTTATTTAAGTTTAGTTTATTCCTATTCTTTGTGAGTCTGTGAAACACAGGTGGTGTTTTAACTCAGTTAAAATTCATTAATCGCATACCACATTTCTGCATTGCTTTAAAAAAACCCACCAACAATAACGAAAGATACAGATAATTAACAGTGAAAATCAGGGTGAATAAAACATGCATTTAATAAATGCAACATACAACATACAAGCCAATGTGAGAGCTGTACTGATCTGTTTAAATTAGGTAGGTTTTTTACCATTAGCTTCAAAGGAATCTGGATTATACCCATATACCTCGATTGTCCGAGGTATTTACTTGCAAGTAAATATCATTTTTTCCAATGACCTTACTTCAAAGTAAGATCATGCTTATTCACAATCACAGATTATGATCCAAATTACAGATACATACATTTGATTTCAATAAGATTTTTCATGATTCTGAAATATGCACAATAACAGTCACAGGTTCCAGCAATTCTGTCATATAAAAGAAAGTTAAACCCTATGCATTTACCAGAAATGCCTATCAACAAAGAAAAGATACTGATTCTGTGAGCAAAAAGTCAAATCTCTATCACAAATATCAATGTGGGGAAAGAATTTTAATATTCATTGAACCTTCAATAAAGTTAGGTAGCTGAGATTGGGGGCAGTTCTTTGATCTCTGTTAGCTTATACTGTGGCAAGGGGAAATGGAATGAGACAGAAACTATGTTTAGACCAGCCTGGTAGATTTGATTTCTGCAAGATGAAATAGGAAATGGATTATTGCAAACAGTACTCACTAGGGTTCCCGTTAATGTGTTATAATGACACTTACTGGGATCTCTCTCTCTCTCCCTCTCCCTCTCCCTCTCCCTCTCCCTCTCTCTCTCTCTCTCTCTCTCTCTCTCTCTCATACACACACACACACACACAATCTCAACAAGGCAAAAATTGTTCCAGAGTCCTCAAAAAGGTGAAAGACAAATAACTGCAGCAACTCTGGCTTTTGACCAATCAAAAAAAAAAATTGGTCAATTAACCAGCAAAATATTTTAAAACAGCAATCAAGTATTTATAAAGCATTCAGTTTATTAGATATTCTTGTCAACTAAAGTTTCAATACTTATACTAATTACAAAAACCAAGTATTTAAGTGATATTGTGAAATGATGAAATTAACTTTTTTAGGCACTGAATTATAATGACTAACCATAATAGTTAAGGTCTATAACCATAAATGGCAAACAACACAAACAGGTAAAGTTACTATCAATGAGGTTTTAATGTGAAAAAAATCCGTGTTAGATAAAAAAAAAATCAAAGAAAAGGATAAGGAGTTAAAACAGAAATAAAGGTTCATACAACACGGTAACTTGGGAATCTGAACAATGCACTGTGTTAAAATTTCTCAGCGCCTGATTAGACTATCAGGTACAGCAGGAATTGCTCCTCCTCCCCACTCCTTTTTCTACCTTCTTCTACTCTCTGTCCTCCTGCAGTATCCCAAAGCCATAGAAAGCCATTTCATTTTATTTAGTAGGGGAAAGTGGCGCAGGCAAGTTGCCATGTCAAGCTGCAAACTTTGTACCCAATGCTAACATTTTCAGATTTTTTTTTAAAGTAGGGAATGCAGAAGCTGCCCTTTGCAGCCAAATTCTTGGGGAGATTTTGGGGGAGGGATCACACGGCCCTGGGCTGGCCTTACTTTCCTAAGTGTGGATTACCTAGAGGTACAAGGGCCCCACAAAAGAGCCCTGAGAACCACTAGAAAGGGTGTTTCAGGGACAGTCTTTCTCAGCTGTCCCCAAGTGCTGCTCCGGTACTTTGGGGTGGTTGGAAATGGCAAACCCCACCAGCCCTTTGGCCTTCCAGACCCTTTTGCACAGGGGCTCCCCGGTTTTTGTTTTGTTTTTTACTTGAGCACTGCAAGGTGAATTTAATAAATCCCACAACAAACTATAGTTAGTTGGCATGGTTTATAAACCACCCCAGGCTGGCTTACAACCCATCCTGAAAGAAGAGTGCAAGGTTCAGACAACATGCTAAACCACTGTGGTTTATGCTTTGTGAAGACAGCCAGGGAGAAAAACATATGACGTGGCAATCTGCTGCAGAGCGATGCATGGTAGCGATGGATGCAGCTCAATCCATCCTCACTGTATAGCCTGGTCCTCCCATTAAGTGCTGCATTCGTCTCGCAAAAGAAAAATCACACTACCTTAGCAGTCTGATGAAGGAAAAAGGCTTAGAGTAACAAATACTGCGTGGCCAGCTGAACAAGATTTCCTTTATACAAAGCGTGCGCCTAACTTGCACCTGCGTGATTCTATATATTTATCTGCATAACTACAGATGTTTTATCAAACGCTTCTGCATAAGCTGCGATTGTATGGCATAGTGAGAAGTGAAGGTAAACAGCAGGTAGCAGAAACCCCTTGAAGAATCTCTAATGAATCTCTACTTTCTTCATGTCTATATTCCCAGTTTCAGCCAGAGGCAAGGTAGAGTTATTACATGCTAGAATGTTTTCCAGAACAATTCTCCAGTTTGTATGACTCATCAAATTGCGTGCTGAAACAATGGGTTCTTTCCAATGTTAATCTAATGCATCCCATTCACTTCGATGGGTCTATTCTGCATAAGACCACTGGAGACAACCCATGCAGTACCTAATGGAACATTTAAAGCACATTCATCAGCTAGAAGAAGCCTAAATATCACCAACTGAATTTTGCAAATCCTGCGTCTTCTGTGTCTTAAACTGGTATATTATAGAATTAAAGAGAGAACAGTTCATTTGTTCTACCTCCTAGTAAAGCTGAATATTTTATACTAAAAGTGTATGGCAGGTACCTCTCTAAACTTTCCTGGGGAAACATCGTAGGAAATTGATTTTATGGTCTCCTTAGACAAATTATTCATTAAAAAATATAGTTACAGTAATATAGAATGCACTTCCCAGGGAGAACTGCCTGGCATCTTCACTGCTTACATTCAGAAGCAAGGTTAATACTTTCCTGTTTGAAAAGGAATTTCATTTTAAATCTGCTGCTCTATTAACTTTACAGCTGGCTCTTTAATATAGTTATCCCAGTAATATTTTGATATCTGTAATTTCACATTTATTATTTTCACTGTTATTGTACTGTTGTATGGGTGTGTGGTTTTTCATGAAAGTAAACCACTCTAAAGGCATCCACCAGTTGGGTGGTATATACATCTGACAGGTATGTCTACAAACATTTGTGGAAAAGCAAGAGAGGAGTAACTCAGTAGTGAATCTTGTGTTTCAAATCAGGTTTCACCAACCTGTGGCCTTCTAACATATTGTACGACTGCAACACTCAGCAACCCTACCCAAAGGTGAGTGATGAATGGACCCCGAGCTCAGTCCCAAGCACAGCCAATGAAAAGTAGCAGCGTATATTAAATATCTTTCCAGGAATGCTGCTTCTGCCAGTCAGAGTAAACTCTACTGAGTAAGATTACCAATGATCAAATAGCAGAAAGTCTTATAATATTAAGTTATTACAAATGGACAAAATTAAAAATGCACTTAGAATCGAGGAAAACTTTGCTTTCTTTCTCCCAATAGTGTTCAGGTTCCCGTCACAGTTCTGTGGTGCTTTGCGAGTGCCTGAAGCAGCTAGCCTTCATTCATTCATAAAATGCATGCACTTCCCTCCAGCTATACCCTCAGAGCAGCTTATGCCATGCAGCCCATCCTCCAAGGAGCTGTTCAAGTTCCCTTTATTCCCTCCACCACTGAACAGCTTGCATCCTTCTCTAACCACTGAATGGGAAAGATGTATCTAGCCTTCTCGGTGGCTGCCTCCCACCTATGGAATCGATTCCCCAGAGAAAGTGTTTTTATTAATTTTAAGGAGATTAATGGTTGCTCTCTCACATGATTTATAACAGGAGTGGCCAAATAGAGGCTCATGACCACATGTGTCTCCTTGGGTTTATTCTGTGGCTCGCAGAGGGCTCAGAGCGTTCCCGTTCCCTCCCACCCAGTTCAGATCCCAGCAATGGTACAGGCCTGACTGCAGCAAGCTCTCCAGAGGCCGCCAACACATCCTGCTCTCTTCCTAAGGCTCAGGCAGAGAGGAGGTCAGGCTGACGGCCTCACAAGACCTTGCCTCAGCATGCCCCCTGCTGTTCCTGCTGGCTTTAAAAAACCATCTTCAAAAGAGGCATCCTGACCCCCTTCCAGAATGTGGAGAGAGTGGGGACCAGTCAGGGTTCCAGGGGAAATTTGTGTTGTTTATGTGACAGCCCCTGAAGATGGTTATCCTATTGCTGCTTATCCCTTCTGCAGCTCCCTCCAAGGTCCCTGATGGGAGATGATCTTCATGTTAGAATTCTAACATAATTCTATGCATTTCTCACTAAACTATAATGGCCAGGATTCTGTCTGTGACAAAACTTTAAAAGACTTGTTATTTTTTATTAATATGACATTTGTTTTGAGTAGTTCTCGTTTCTAAAGGTTCACTTCTTTGGAAGGGCATCCCACAGTCAGTGTTCCAGGTATCTGTGTGTCTTATCAGGCACATTAAAAAAATCATACACTGCCAAGTAGGAACACTGACACTTTCACAGACTCATAATAAATAAATATTTGTTTCTGTCTTGCAGCTCTCAAACATCTGACATTTATCATATGTAGCACTTCTGTTCACCCCAATTTATAAAAACCATTGTTAAATAATAATACTAATTATTATTTGATTAATTTTATTGATTTTATATATTTTTGTATTCTGTAATTTTAAGATTGCTGTGTTTTTGCTCTTGATTGGGGTACACCACCTAGAGAGTCTTTGGGACTACTTGACAGCATAGAAATATAATAAATAAACAAACAAACTTCTATTTCCCACTACTGTTTTCAATAATTACTCCAATTAGAATTGGAAATGCAACAACTATGCATGAAAAATAGTTAAATACTGGGAAAATGTTCAAACCTATTTTGTAAAATTCAAAATGAGGGGAAAAAAACTAAAATGATTCATTTAATCACATGAAATGTTACATTCACTATCAAAACCAGAATGTATTCTCTAGCTTTCATGGAGCATTCTATCTCAACAGATTCAAATCAATGACATTACCAAATATAGCCATGTATCGGTACTGTTATTTGCAGAATTGCTTCAAAATTGCTTGAAAGCCACACCCTTAAAGCTTACTCATTTGCAGAATGCAAAATAGAACAATCATAGTTTTAACAGCTATGGAGTCACATCCATATTCTATAGATAAATAACAGACATGCATATATATTTAAATTAGAACTCACTCTCTATTAAATTTGTGGTGTGTGTTATCCAATACTAGACTTAAGTTAGGCTAACACTCAATATAGCCCTATACAGAGAGATAGTTTAATTTAAATATCTGAGTATTTATATGGAGAAGGGATTTCAATATGAAAAAAAATGCAACTTCTAGAACAGATTTCACTGTTTTGCGTTCGCACAGCCACAGGAAAAGTTCCTTTTCATCCAGTCCATTTTGTACAAATGTATCTACAACTTGATAAAAACCCTACCATTTTTACTGCTACTTGCACTTTTGTCCAAGCACAAAATAAAATGGCTACTTTTACAGTGTTCCATTTTCCCTAAAGATATGGTGGTGCTGGAACCAAGTCAATCTGATCCTTTTTCTACTGTATACATTTGCAGAGTATAGGATGAGGTCCAAAGCTCCCACTGTTGAACCACGGGACCGCTGCTTTTTGTTCCAAGCTGGTCATACCCTCTGCGAAAAGAAGAGGTGGCAAGAACTGGTACTGCTACTTAGTGAAGAGGGAAATCCTTTCACATGAGGCGGACCCCCACAAGTACCCAGAGTTTTACTAGTGCCAAATGAGGAGATCTACATTGGTGTGAGAGGTACATGGAGTACGCAGATTAGTTTGCCTAGCACTGGATTGCTCTGCCTGCCCGCAATACAACAGCTACAGCCCAGTAGCCCGGGGAGGACATCAACTTGAAGTGCAGCAAAAGGCCATGTCAGAAACACACTGTGAGCAATGCAAAACCACCCCACTTGCATTCCACTTAGCATAATCAATATAAATGGCATTATACAGGCTGTTCCAAACCAGCCTTGCTGGACTTGTTTGGCAATTGATTTATTTACCACTGGATATTCAAAAACTAACAAACACACCTACACACACACAAACACACACACACACTACTGGAAAATCTTGATATCTTAGAAATTAAAGCAATGTGGGCATTTAGCTGGCTGGTGTGTTGCTTGTCTCCTTATCTCAAAAGGAAAGACAGACGGACAGGCGGACAGACAGGACTGTCTGCATTCAGTAAGAAAGTGTTGCTACTCCTACAATAGACATCCTGAAACCTATCCGGGGAAAGTGGTGATGTAGTTTAATATGGAAAATTTGCTACCAAGATGAAAGCAAATGCTTTTGCCTCATTCGGAAGCTATGAGCCAAGTTTCAAAGTACTCAAAATAAAGACTAGCAATGGAGTTGGTGACAGACTCTAAAGTCTAGAAGCAACAGCAGGTGCTCCAACAATACAAGGACATAATTCAATCAGGCTTTTGGCTGATGCTGTAAAGTGCAAAATGAGTCAAATTGTTTACGAACAGCACCAGAACCCCTATGATTAAATTACAGCCTTGATATTTGATCAGGAGGCACGCATTGTTGTTGTTTTGTTAATAAAACAATTTTTAAGTTATTTATGTTCTAGGTCAACTGAATTTAAAAGGTGCTGGGTGCATACAATCTATCCTTTCTGCTCTGCTAAGATGGCAACTTCCCATTTTACATACGTATAGACACTCTTTGGCCACCACACTGACTTATGAAAATTAACTGCCCAAACGGGCAGTAAAAGTATAAACAAGAACTGCTCCTCCTAACAGTTCAAAGCCCCTTGATGAGGAAGCAAACCTGAACCCAATGGCAGTGGCCCAGGCTGCACTGGTTCGATTCTGACCAATGCATGCGATATTGCATACACCAAATCTATGAAGATTAATCAGTATTAGTACAGTCATACATGTTTAATTAAATATTTGTCAGCAATAAACTATTGGCATTGAAGAAAAAGTGTAACTCAGAAACTACCTAAATCTGGAAGCATGGGGTGAGAAAGAAATTCACATATTTTGATACCTGTATTCCACCTTTCCACAACTCCTGTCCCATGCTATGTTTTTTTCAAATGACTTGCAGCTTGGTTTCCTGCAAACTCCTTCTGTTGAGGGATAATGCTTGTGTTCATGTCACCACCCAAAGCTTCATACACCTTAAATCATGGCAAATGCCATGAGCACACATTCTTACAACTAAAAAGCCTCCATCTCCACCCTAAGGCCATTCAGATGTCAGAGGAGAGAAAACAAAATGGCGGGGGATGATTTTGTGGCTCCACACCCATGGAGGCACACTGCCAAAAAGATATGCCATGATAGCTTCCTACATGTGCAGCTTGTTGGAGCACATTGCTTAACCCTAGTTATGACATAGTGGGGTTTTTCTTTTCCAGCTGTGGACAATTATGACTAATCAGAAGAAACACCCCTAGGAACCAGACTTATGGCTGTGGGAAAAACTCCAGCTAGAAGATAGCAATCCTAATATTGCACAGACAGTTCAGAACTAGAGAAGTATACTAAGAATTTCTACTGCCACTCACCTGATTACTGAGGGCAGTAAAAATTGCCTCCAGGTAGTTTTAGGCCATAAATTGTATACACTGTGCAGGAAGGCTAGTTAAAATTGCTGTAAACTAGTAACTTTTGGTGATTGATTGGCGAGTCTGTTCTGTCCATATTGGGTTTAAATAAACCAAGCAAATAAATAAAAATATTCTCACAGCAGACTGTCCTCAATGCCAATCTATGTAGAAAGCAATTCTCTGAGAAATGTAACTAGCTCACAAAGACATGGTGACAAAGCTAGGGAGAAATTAATCATGATTTCTTTTTCAAGAAAGAAAGGAAGGACGGACGGACGAAGGAGGGAACCAAAACCAAAACCTAAACTTTCCCCAGGCAGGTTTGCTGAAATTCATCAAATGCAAAATGTACCAAAGACCACTTGCCAGTGAACACGTAACTTAAACATGGCAGGTTACAAGTTTTCACATTCTGCAAGGATTTTCCCTGATTTGTACCCTTAACTGTTCAACTAAACTGAAATTATATTTTATTCAACTACCCACCCACCCTCTTTGTGGAGAAGGTAGGAGTACTGTAAATGAATTTAAAAAAAAAAGTGAGAACACACTACTTCTAGTTGATGAATCAAAGTAGACCCTGCCCAAGAAGTCAACCAACTGGTATTTAGCACCAAACAGTAAACAACAATTGTAATTTTATACAAGGCTTATTTGCCTCTGTATGTTTGCCACTATAATGGACATTTTAAGAAAACTTCATAGCAAACGTACCTTGGCCCTACCTTGAACAGAGCTGCTTGGCAAATGGACAGATTAATCCAAGATGAAAGGCCTATTAGAAGCAACTTAAATGCTTTGGCTGTACTAATTGAGATTTTATTGTTTAAGCCAAGAGCAACCAAAATATACAAAGTACCACACCTGAAATATATCATGACCCAGGGTGTCACAGATTATCTGCATATTTTACCTGCATGAATTATTATTTCCATTAACCTGGAAGTTGTCAGACTACAACTGGTAGATAGACTGCACTTATCTTGCAACATCTGTCATTCTAAAACAGGTGCCCTCAAATGTAAAGTCACTCCAACAAAGTTGACCAGGTACCAAATATATTTTCTGCCTGGCTCACAGAAGGTCGAGGTGAATGAATTGTATTTATTATTTTTTACATTGCTTTGCAAACCATCACAATTCTCCGCAAGATCTTTTTCTAAATGCAAAGCTGTTTGATGAAGCTGTCAGGCAAGGTGTTCTTGATGCTGCCAGGAAGGAAAATCAGTGCAAATAGGACAGGGAGAAGAAAAGACTGACAAAGCCTGGGTACCGCCTCTCACACACTGAATGCTCAGGAGACACAACGCTGTTTTAACATCCACCAGTAGGTTTAATGTAGATACTCTTATATGATGACTATGCAAACGTTGCTAACCGGTATCACAGGAGTTTGCACGACAGCAGGCTGAAGAGATGGCAGATCGAATTTACATGAGCCTGCAAGAGGATGCAAGTTTGCAATAAGCTGTACCTTAGCAGTATAACATAAAACCGCATTTTATAAATTTCATGAGCCAAGGCTTCCAGTTCTAAAACAACCAAATTATTGGGAGGGGGACATTGCTACATACTGAAGCACAAGGAGATTCCCCAGTATGTTTTATCCTCAATATATTATCTCCTCTCTCCACCCCCAAGATTTTACAGAGACATTACTTCCCTGATGCAAAGGAAAACTTACTTGTAGTTGTGCAATGATTAAGCAGTGATAAAAGGCATAAAACTGCTTTACGCTTTTTAAACACCTTTTTCACCTCAGCCTCCCACTTTCCACAATCTTGGAGGGCTACATGGACTTATTTAAACATGAAAATACAGCAATGTTCAAACTATAGTCGGTGAGCCTAAACAAACAAATAAACGTGGTCTTATTAGATTACCCCCTCCTGGTGTAATAGTATACTTCAAGCAATAGCTCAGATCGATATATCTCTTTTCTGATGTGAGCAGATACAAGCTTAGTGAAATCACTAAGATAAAACCTTTCAATTGAGGGCTCAGGTGGGGGGCAGGGGGCTCTTCAATGTAGAAATCAGCAGTGAAAATCTGTTTTATTCCATGAATAAATCAAACCAGAATTAGATATGACACAGTGAACTAGAATTTCTGGCTGCAAATTCTACCTTACGCATGAACTTGCTGTCTGGCCTTGAAAAAGTCACTCTCTGTTTGCTTCATACTCTTATAAGAATAATGACAGACTTTCATTAGATTGTTGTAAGCAATAAAATTTTAAAGCCCTCTTACAGAAATTATAAATAATAATTATGAAATTTAATCTACGTAAATTTAGTGCCAGCAATCAAATAAAAACCTGTCCATCAGTTCAAACTCCAGTCCTAGATCATATCTCCTACATCTGGATCCTTAACCCATATATGGCCCATTGCACCAACTGAGGAAAAATTTCTGCAAAAAGCTTTGTAGCACCAAAGCGTTCGAATTCCAATGGAACTTGACTGGCACTTTCTGTTTCCAATTGAACGCTGCTGTTTGGGTGGCAATCAATACCAGTCAAACAGGGTTTCCCTGATAGTGAAGGAGGAGTAGAAGATGGCCACAGCACCTAAAAGTCAGCTTCCCAACAAGAAATGCATCTTAGTATTTTCTTACCTCTGTGGGTAGCACAGGTGACCAAGGTCTTACCTGTAGCAACCAGTAGACTAGAGGCAAATAAAAGGATAAAAATAAATAAAGTTGTCATGTTTCCTTGGCAGATGAGGTGATAAACTGATTTGGGGGATTATTTTATGATAACAAAGCAAGATAAATGCAAGTGCTGTAGTACGAAGTAAAAGAAGTATTTTTTTCATCATGGAAGTTATTCAGTATTGCAGCCTGATTATATGAGCTGATTTCATCTGGCTCACTGTATTTCTTTATGTTACTCAATGGTCAGGATAAAGTATTTATCAGCACAATGCTATGTATATTTACCCAAGAGTAAGTCAAATCAAGTTCAATTGGACTTCAGTATGTACAGGATCGCAGCCTCTATAGCTTACTAAAGATTAAAGTTCAGGCACAAAGATGAAGCCAATGGACATCTATATTAAGCAATTCCAAACATATTTATCTGTTTTGAATAAATATGCAAATTGTTTCCAAATTAATCTAATTCTTTCCTCTAAGGACTGTTTCATGCATGAAGAATTTCCAACACAGAATTATAATTTCCATGTAAGAAATTGCATGGACCCTATGTGATAACCATGGATGTGCCTATTTTGCTGCAGGGGGAAGTAAGAACTGTGAAGGAAACTCATCATAGGTAAAACAGTTCAAGAACCCTGAAATGCATGGGATTTTATACACTACCTTCATTTGATCAGTCAAAAGTTTGGAGCCAATGGTTCTCTACGTATCTAAGCAAAAACGTATTTTATAAATTACAGCTTGCATTTCTTCACAAATGAATTTATCAGACACACCTTTTACTATGTCCACCACTAACAAACAATGATTCAAGAACAGTTTGGTAAATGATCTTTAAAATGCAGACCATTGCAAACATACACACTGTTCCTGATTAAGCAATTGCAGATCTGTTATCTTGCCTTCTGGGAATGGATCTAAATAGCATCATAATATCAAACACTGAAAACCACAAGCCTGGGGCCAGCAGGACTGTGCTTCTTTGTAGGCTCTGTTAATTCACAAAATTCCTGATATAAAATGCTGTTTACCATTAGGCGTAAATGTTTGATCTGCAATGCTTACAAAATGACTACGTTTATAATAACAGATTAAAGATTAAGCTTAAAACAAAACTGTTTACAAAAGTCTTTACTCCTCTGAAATTCTGTGCATTCAAGAAAGAATACAATAATTAATGGAGTAAAGTTTCATTGCTTTTTTCCTATTATATACAGTAGTTCATCATTTCTTTGACTGATTACCCCATTACCAGGGGAAAAGACTGCTGATTTTGTCAAATGCTACAAGCTTCATTTCCAATACTTCTAAGATCACAAGAACTAAGTTCATACATGCACACGTATTGACATTAGGCAGGCTCACTCTATTATGTCCTGCAAACTCTTACGAGAGCATGAACACGATGTCTAAACATGTATTAGGCCCACTGGCTTAATGGGTACATGGAAAGACACAACATTAGAATACACTAAAACCTACTGCAATAGGTCGTAATGTCCACCATTAATATGATTATATTGCACATATATCCCACATTACTTTCACCTGGCAAAGAACCCAAGGTGGCTTACAAACCTCTCCATCTTATCCTCACAACCACAGCCTGTGACACAGGTGACAGGTCTTAAGTCACCCAGTGGGCTTCATGGCTGAGTGGGGACTAGAGCCCAGATCTCCTGAGTTCCAATGCAGCACTCTTAACCGCTACACCATTCTGACTCTCAGACATTTATTTATTTACCAAAACAACCAAAGGGTTTGGTACTACGCATACTGAATTTTCCATGTGTATATGTCCCACTCAAGTGTTACTCAGTGCCTACATATGGATATTCCCAGGCGCATTCCAAGACATTTGTTCTGCCTGAGGTGAAAAACAAGATGGTATGCTCCCATTCCATGTACAAAAGCCAACAGGACTGGCAGTGATCTGTCATCAATGCCGATGATGCCTTCCACTGCGTTTGAAGGCAGCAGGTTTACCTAAGGGGTACACAACAGGCCAGGTAGCACACAGAGCTCCCCCTGCACCCGAACCCACACCTCCAAGCATCAGGCTGGGGCAACTATTTTGCTCTGCCCAACAGCGAGGCCAACCCTGGGCATCTGCTGAATTCAGAGGCAGGGCATGTGAACCAGGTGAACAAGGAGAAACAATGAGAAACAATGAGAAAACAATGAGAAACAATGAGAAAATTTAACGCCATGCACTGAACCAACTGAAATATAAACACTTCAAGTTCACTGATGGGTCAAAAGCACATGGGTTTCTGCAGCTAGACTACTGCTAAGAAAGTGGTAACTTACTTAGGACATGAGTACATGTTTGAATCCATCACCTACCCATTCCTCTTAATGTATCTGGTAAAGTGGACTACCCAAGCTGATGCCATAATACATTAGAGAGGTTTTAATTTGCAACAAACCTCTTCTTGCTTTCTTTTTAAAAACAAAACAATACACAGATTTTAACTAAAACGAACATGATGCACTCCATTTTCTCCGGAGAAATTTTTAATTGACACCTTAAGAATTTCTGCATCGTACATTGTACGTTTGTTTGTAACTTTATTTTGCAAGTGTCATCAATTCCCCAATGATATGGAACGTAAGTGGCAGTTCAAAACTGTTGCTACTGCTTAGAGGCAAGAAGATGGCTATTTGGGAGTTAATTCAGGAAATGATGAAAAGGGAATATGTGAGCAAATCCAAAGCAACATTCAGCACTCAGGTCTCTTTTAGATCCTGTCTTCAGTTAATACTTTAGACGCTTATTTTTTTTCCTAATGCTTTACCAATGTACCACATGCAAGAAAAGTACAGATGTAAATAACACTGTGCTTCTTGATTTTATCACTTTTTCTACAGCCAGACAGATATTCCATTAAACTTTTAGTAACTTACTCAAAAAGATAGCATCTTACAGAACAGGTGTTGCAAGGAAAAGAAAGAACGTGCATTTTTTCACCTAACCCCAAAATGTTCAAATTGAAACACGTTTTATGCATACTTTCATCTATAAAACAATGTAGTATCACTGATGATTTTTGGAAGGGCTATCTCAACAGGAAAACTTTTGGGGCGAGTTTTGAATATGCAGTTTTTGTTCACTGAAATACTTTACAGCTCTGAAGAATGTTTCATGTAGTTCAGCATCTTCCCCTAGATCTATCTTCTGGGACTTCTCAAACAATAATCAATAACTGGTTGAAGTAGGAGCATAACTAACCTGATAATAATAAACATAGCTGAAAAGACTTGCGGATGGGAACAAGCATTCTTTCCTGTTTTAATCATAACTTTCATGTAAGCAATGGCAAACAGAGAAGTAGCCGCTCTTGTGTATTTGCATGGCTAAATCCCTAATGATTTGCAAAAGACAAAACAAAGGGAAAACTATTCAAAAATATAAGTGCCATCTGCCACTGAAGAGTGGCAGCTTAAATGATTCATGGATTTTCAATTTATGTTGGTACTGAGTGCATTTTTTGATGCAACACTACACGGGAATATCATGTGTCAAGATAATAAGCATGTGCTAGCATGCAAACGAAGCCCATGTCCATACTTTCTATGTTTCACTTGATGAACGGTGCCTTTCGCACAACTTAAAACATTCAGGCTGCACTCCTACACCCACTTACCTGGGAGCCAGCTCTGCGGAAATCAGTGGGTCTTAATTCTGAGTATGCAAGCCTGGATCGCCCTGTCAGGGTTTTAGTATCTTCTCCTGCTTTTGTCAGACTCGCCTATCCCGTGCATCTGTACATCCAAACGCAACTTTCAGTTTATTAAGTAGCCGAGGCAATCAGAAAATGCTCATCTTGTTAATCCTTAAACTGCCATTTTGCATCTTTCCACTGTCTTGAAACAAACTGCAGAGCCAAAGATCTTGGTCTAAGACTCCCTTACAGTTCGGTCTCACATGAATGGAA
Organism: Varanus komodoensis; assembly: GCF_004798865.1. Classification (NCBI taxonomy): domain Eukaryota; kingdom Metazoa; phylum Chordata; class Lepidosauria; order Squamata; family Varanidae; genus Varanus; species Varanus komodoensis. The sequence goes on from NW_025335606.1 coordinate 10,770,405, forward strand.
AAAGTAGACATCCGTATTGCATCTACATTGGGATGGAGAAGATGGCACTAAAAAAGAGCAGGGACTGGGAGTCTATGGGAAAGGATAGGACTTGTAAGCCATTGTCGAATTTTATTTTCTGTTGTAAATGTTTAAAGTTACAGTATGCCACTCAGAGCATGTGGGACTGAGCAGGATAAAAATCCAAATAAATAAAATAAGTATTACAGTAGGGTCAGTTGAAAGACAAATATTTAAATTCATTTAAGACCTCCTGCTGTTATACTACCGAAGGAATAATGTTTTATTCCAGAAGGCCATGCTTTACCACCGACATGTGTCTGTTTATAGCACAAATATGAAAGGAATTAATTTACCTAATTAGACAAGAGAATCATCCATCCAAACTGAAGCAGTTCAGAAACTACACTTTCAACATTTTAAACAGAACGGATTTAAAAGTGATAACCATTTTGTGATAGGATAAGTCAATCAAGGCCTAACATGCCTGACTGTTTCTCCTTTCTGAACAGAGAGAGAGAGAGAGAGAGAGAGAGAGAGAGAGAGAGAGAGAGAGAGAGAGAGAGATAGGGCAAGAGCAAGAAGGGGGGGAGGAGGAGGAGGGGGAGGAAGGGATTCCTGCATGCGAAAAACTACAGGGAAATGGCTAAGCTAAGTACCCTCCAGATCCGTTGACCAACAATTCTAACCATCCCCATCCAACATGATCTTTAGCCAACCTGGACTGGGTTGGTGGGAGTTGGAGTCTAACTCATCTGGAGCATACCAGGGTGGGAAGGACAACTCAAACATCAACTTTCACTTAGAGGGATTTCTTTTATATGCAGGAACACTGACCTTTGTGGAACTCCACTTACAGTCCGAAGTGGTACGGCACACACAAGATTAGCATCTCTGCTGTCCCTGTGAAAACTAGGCTCAGTCTTTTCCACTTTATCGCACAGGTTAAACACAGACACAGAAACTGCATCAGAAGGGGCCTCCCAGGCCATCTAGTCTGACCCCCGGCTCAGCCAGCTCCACTCATGACATGCCCACCATGTGCATGCCCAGCCTGAGCCCCTGCTGCAGGTGCCCTAGCAGCCTAAGTTATCTACCAGAAAATTTACTTGGCAAAGAACCCACTCCTATTACAAATTCAGAAACAAGCAGATAAACTACAGAGGACAGGTCAATGTTGGACTTACAAAGAAGGCCAATGTTCCCCTGCACTAATAAAAAAAGACGGGCACCTACCGCTATCCGCACTTCACATACGGAGAGGGAGGCAAGCCAGCTTGCTATCGGGGAAGAACTTTCCTGGAAAACGTTCATGGCATCTTAGGGAAAGCCCACCCCAAAGTTCAAAATGCTTAGCTTTACTCAAAGTGTTGGTCCTACTTCTGTACTTAGACATCGCATTCACTCAGTAATCAAATGAAGATGTAGTTAACATATTCTTCCATGATTACACAAAAGAAGCCCTTTCAGAGGAGGAAGAACCAAATGTGAAAGAGGAAAAAGAAGAGTAACACATAAGCAGATGAAGATCTGAAATGTTGCAGATACAGCTATCATCTCATACCTAAACTAAGAATTGCAAAGGTGCTGCCACCCCTCTTCCTCACTAAGGTAAAAGCAACTTTCCAGAAATCTAGGATTTTTTTTTCCAAATTTCTGGGAATAAGAACTAATCATTATCATGCTGCCAAACTTTCTTAAATGTTGCTGAAGTTGACTCCAATATCCTGAAGCCACTGGTCAAGAAGAAGGCTGAGCCTGAGGAAGTTTACTTGCGCGTTATTTATGTCCTCCCCAATTCTCCCTGTTAAGGTCATAAGGCCTCTGAACCATCATGGCTGGATTGTTTTAGTGCTCTCTGCTGAACACCTGCAAACATCAAACAAAAACTGCTGGTCCTTTACAGCGTTGACAAAAGCCTTTCATGTGAAAAATGCACCCTGGGAATGTCAGGCCTTTGGCTCAGGTTACATTCCTTTCTCCCTTGCAGCCTCACAATTTCTTGAGACCACATTTGTAAAATTAAAGATTAAAGGAAATACAGGCCCGCTTTCTTTTCATTCACACATTACAAATCACACCAGATCACCCTGCATTAAATGAGCTGGTTAAAACACTCACAGACAGTCCTGTACATTTTATTTGGAATCTTCTGTTTTATAATGAAAATGTCAAGCCAATACACAAAACATGGATAACACTTCCATTAAATAAGTACCATTTTTAAAGGAGATATGAACCAATACCCAAGTTCTGTAGTCAAACCCTTAATACTGCATCTGCTCCCGTAGAGACAGCAAACCATATCCGAGTCTCAACTTACTGACCATAATTTATTAGCTAAACAGCACAGTTATCAATAAGCAAAGCCTAGACAATATGCCTCAGCAGTGCTGAGTTTTCATGCACCTACAAATCTCTTTGTTGAAATGTTATCTTGATGCTTTTTCCAAGCACTTTGTAGTACAATCACCTATCTTTGTATTTAGACTTTCATAACCACTACCCAGCTCAATTGCCAGAGTACACACTAGGAAACAATAATAGCAGGAAACAGTGCGTAAGTATACCTGCAGGTCACACGTTTTTCTTAGGATTTAGGACCAGTTTTATAACATACTGGATTCTACAACCTTCTCTGCCTACTGAATGTTCCATTTTAAAAGCCATTACCTACTTGCAAAAAAAACCAACCACCAGTTCCATAAAAAGAGTACTATTTAACTATACAAAACTCTATACATTCAGCAGGTTATAATCTCCACCATATATATTTTACATCCACCAAAAGCTTTTATTTAATTAAGAAAGATAGATTGGTTTCTCTTTATTTGACTTTTATCCAGTGATAGTGAAAGTAACACCTCATTTACATACATGGCTTACTAGGAAATCAGTCCACTAATTTCAAGTGAACTTGTGGCCTTGGGATGGCTTATAAAAAGAGGCATTGTTTTAAGATCTCCACAATTTCATTTTATTGCCCTGACTGTTTTTTGTGCTTCCTTCTTCTATTTCATTATTTGCATGTCAGACAAATATTAATGCAAGATGTTTGCACCGACCATACAATGATAAGAATGTTCATTTTTTCTCCTAGATTTTCAAATTATCTGTTTGGTATTGTTGATCAGCTGGCCTCATAGGAGACTATTAAGTTGGGAAAAATAAGCACGTCTTGCTAACACTTGCAAAAAACAATATTTAGGTGCAGCACCGATTGTATATCATTGAAAAAATTGATTTATCTGGCACAAATACTTTGCACTACTTTGACAGAGAAAATATATTGAATACTTAAAACTTTCTCTGAAATGTGCTATTATAAACAAACTATTTCAAAATAGGATAAATCCATGAAGGATAAGCCTTAGTAGCCTTTACATTGCACAGAATTAGGCAAGGCTTACAGTCAATAAAATGTATTTAAGAATCAAGGTGTACTCATATGCATTATTGCAATCTCAAATATCACTACACTGAAAGTATCACCTTGTATATCACATATCTTCTTTTTTTTTAAATTCTAAACACCATCAGTGAAAGTTTAATGATGCCTCAAAGGATACAGACTAACTTTAGTTATCGCTGTATTATCCTTTGAAATCTATACACAAAATGTTTTTGGGGAAAGGACTCTTAAGTTACAAAATATGTGCTGAAAATTGCACACTCTTAGTTTATTCCCAATACACTTTGACTCCAATCCTGCTCCATGAAAATCATTGGGAATTTTGCCATTGACTTTGCTAGTAGTAAGATAGTAAGCTTGTATAATCACTGGTAGCAAAATTTTAAAGGCTTGTCCAAAAAAGAAAAAAATGGTTCAGAGATGCTCTTTGTATAGAACTTTGAGCAGGAAACTGTTATGTGCAAATTGTCAAAATGTTGAAAACACTACAGCTGTTTTAATGTAGATTTATCTGAAGCCTAGCCAAAGAGCTACATGCAATATTGCAGGAAACACTGTGAAATGAAATTATTGGGGAGGGGGGGGATTAAAATGTGCACTTCCCTTTGCCAACCTGATGGAAAATGAATTATTCCCAATAAATAAACATCTTCTGTGCCTGATATTCAATTATTATATTCAGACGGTTGGGCATCGATAAACAGACCCTTTTCTTTGCTACATATATAGGAAACAAATACATATTTGCATTAATGTCAATAGACTCCTTTTCCAAAAGATGTAACAAGCATTAAGAAAGTCACAGTTGCAGAATTTTTCAAACTTTTTTTGTTCAGTAATACTGCCTAGACAGATTGCAGCATATCGCTAAACCATCCATCACTAAATCTTAATTCTTGGAATAAAATCAGGACTTTAAATCATGAGTTTGGGTAAAGAAGATAAAAGAGGAGTTACTCCTCTTTACAGGCATAAAAACAGCTACTGCTACCATGGGTTAGTTGGTCCCTCACATAATAAAAAGGAAAATATCTTTACAATTTTTAAATCTTCCAAACTTAGTTATGCTTAAAACTAACTCCTGTAAAATAACTGTTCACGTGAACTATATTTTTCTGAAGAAGAGGATATCAAACATGGCAACATGAAGAGCAGAAATATTTCACTTGCAATCTCCAAGACAGATTTATGCTACCAGATACACACACAGCAGACGTGGAAAAAAATACCTAAGGACACTTTAACTGCATGCCAAAGAGAAACTGTACATACTTGAGCCAGTAAAATGTCCACTTGCCAAAGAAGTTGGTCCATTTTTCCCACTGCTCACAGGAGGTGAAAACATCTAAAAGAAAACAAAGAGGCATTATTGTTGGTAAATAGGGTTTTCTCCTACATTTACTGATAGCTCAAATTTGAATCAACTTTATACAAAAGCTATAATGGCTTATTTAAATATGAAATATTTCCCATCTCAGCTTGCATAATGGTGCAGCATTTTTTACAGTCTACTTCCCATCCTTTTCTCTTTCTATCTTATGTTAGGTTTTACTCACAATGTAAGATTTGTGGTGGGAGGGACCTCGGGACCCCAGCCACAATATCAAGCAAGGAAAAAAAACCCTTTGGAAACACTTAGATTGACAAAGGTGAGGGTTAAAAGTTTGTGACTGAAACCTTGGTCATAAACGCAGCTATATCCATTTCCATCCCGTTTTAGGATGTCTGTCATACATGCACCCAAATAATATTAATGCAAAGTTCCACCTGCCCTAAATTTTCATCTCGGCTCTTAATGTGAGCACAATTTGAAGCAAGTCAGTCTCTCTCTCTCTCTCTCTCTCTCACTCAATCTCTCTCTCTCACTCTCTCTCTCTTTCTCTCCCCCTCTTTTTCTCACTCTCCAGCATTTATTTCAACCCTAATTGGTTTCCATCTTCTTCGACGTGTCTAGTGGATAATACGCACCTTCCCTGAGTCAGAGACTACAAAAAGCAAAGGAACAAATGGAAAAAGCACAGCTAAGAAAGTGGGGGCTGCAGACCCGCCTCAGGCTACGGTTCCTCGCCAAACTTCCCAAAGCCATTTCTCAGGAAAAGTCTAAAGGACAACGGTAGACTGAAATAGCACCCCCCCCCCTTACAAGGTGGGTTTTAATTTTTTCTCCTCCCAACACTGAAATTATTTAAAGACACAAATGCATCCTACGTCAAATTAACTTAACTTGGTTCTCCCCCCCCCATGAATAAAGACTTCTGACATATTGGAAGAAGGGGGGGTGGGCAAGAAAAACAGGGATGGGGGAGGAGAGAGAAAAGTGGGGGGGTGGAGGGGGAATAGAGCACTAAGCCACTGCCCAGAACATGGTTATTATTTGGCCTTAGAATTAAAGCACATTTTAAAAGCCTAAAGATAAAATAATTTTGAATTAAAAAGAACAAACACACGCGGGCACACGCCACTAGCCATCAATGGAAGAGGGAGGGGGTTCTAAAGGAAAGTTGCAACACATTCATTGATAAAACAGAGCAATCCGAGATTTCAGAGAAAACTTGAAACTGAACTAGATCTGGATTTCCTTTCACTTTTCATGTGCCAAAAAATGAAACAAGGGAAGAACTAAGAGCACACTATAAGTAACTGATTAGTTGGCATGAAAGCCATACTTTCAGAATGCAATGCACAATATTAAGTCACTGTTATTCATGGAGAATGATGGCCAATATCCATAATTTTTATAGAGGATGTGTGGGTTTATTTTGGGACAGGACATCAAATGATAAGAGCACATCCCAGTAAATTGCAGACAATATTCCATTTCCTTTCTGATAATTTAGCAAGATTCTAATTGATAAGTAATACGAGTAATAAAGCGTGCATATTTACCATGGGTCTAGCTGCTGATTAAAAATTACTTCATGTATTTAAGCTCACAGTTTTTGCTTTGTTTTGATTTAGTTTAACCGACTTTTTGGTTTTTGTTGGGTTTTTTTTTTTACAGCTGTTGTTCATTTCCACCATTGTTTCTTACCGCACTGAAATCCAGTAAATCACTGAGTTCTTTGTCCGTCCCTAAGGCAGCCATTCGCTGTTGGTGATGCATTTTAGCAAACTCACACAAACCTAGAAACATGGAAATAACCGCAATCAGAAACCCAGTCCCGAGCCTTACAGGAAACAACAATCCGATTTTTTTAAATGAGTAGGGGAGGGGGAGAGAGGGGGAGGAGGGAGAGGGGGAGAAGATGGGGGGTAGCAGCAACAACGAGGAAGAGGACAGGAAAGGCGACATTGGAGTTCCAACGAGCCGCGGGAGACCCAGTGATCGGGGGCACTCTAACCCCAAATCTGGGAGAGAGAGACAGACAGACAAACAGACAGACAGACAGGGGGAGAGAGAGAAAGAGGCGCCGCACTCTTCAGCGCACGGTTTATGCAACAGGAGGTTCAACCAGGAATGAATGAAAAGCCCAGAGCTGCAACTACAGCCATCCGCTCCTAACTTTTTAAATTTATTTTGCATCTATCTCCCTCCTGCCGTGCAAAGTCAGTTGCAGGTTCTTTTATTTCCAGGCGGCCACGAAGTCTTTAGGGTGGCGCACAAGGGTCTCGATGAGGTGCAAAGAAGGGTGGGGGCAAGATGCAGAAGATGGACGGGCAGCCCGGGGAAGGCTGCCGTGGGATGGGGCAAGAATCCGCCTAGATGCCTCTTCTGCTGAAACGGCATAAAGGTGGGGGTGTGGGGGGGGGCGCAGAAAGGCAGAGTTAACCCACGACAATGAGATCTCTACTGTAGAAAGGTAACCGAGAGACCGAAAGTAACTAACTCCACTAAAGGGCATCTAAGGGCCCGCTCGCGACAAAGTCATCCGTTTCTTTAAAGCGAACCATTGCAGGGGTGGAAAAGGCCGTGGCAGCCCTATGCCCGGCTTGCAACCCATTGGGGGGGGATCCCGCGTGTTTAAAGGAAGCCGCCGCCAGCTCTTGTCCGGGATCCTTTCATTAGTACCACACAACTAACTCCAGGCTAAAGACATCGAAAGAGGAGGAGGAGAAGCGGGGGAAGAAAGGGACACCTCCGGTACCTACCGGCCGACAGAGGAGAGAAGGGGCTCCCTTTCCGACCACAGCCCCGAGCTCTGGGTTTCATTGCTCGAAATCACTGCATCCACCAACCGCACATACACCACGCAGGGAAGAGAGAGCGAGAGAGGCAGAGATGGGAAGCGCGGAGGGGAAAGGGACCCCGCTGGCGCCGCGCAAAGCTCTCCCCGGACTGGAGCGGAAAAAAGGAGAAGGGAGAAGACGCGGCGGCGGAGGAGGACGCCCTGATTCCTAAACCAAACTCTTTTTTCCTGCCTTAGGGGAAAGCGGGAGCGAGAGGAGGAGGAGGGGGAAGGGGAAAACACACACGCACACCCCCAGCGCACGCACACGAACAGACCCAAAGAAGCCGGACTGCAAGTTCAGCAAAGCAAAAGGGGAGCCCGCCACGGCGCGCGCCGCCACGCTCCCCCGGCGTCGGCTTCGCCTGCCCCCGACCCAGGCGCGGGTTCCCCCCACCTTGCAGGAAACACACACGCAGAAAGGGAGAGATACAGATAGGCGAGAAAGGCAGACGGGCACCTCGGTTTCTTCCATGCCCCCGATCATGTCGCTGGGAAGCTACCCAGGAGTTGCCTGCGCCTTGGCGTCCGCCCGCCTCCCCCTCCTTCGCCCAGCACTTTTAAGATTTATTATATAAAATAATCGCGCGCGCGCACGCAGACAGTGGCACAGGCAAGCCAAGCAACTTTATACTCCGCTGCAGACGCACGTGATACAAAGAGTTCGTCGGGGGGTGGTCAATATTTTCTCCCTCCCCCCCCCCAGCCACCACCATCCCCTTGTTCAGGGCACTTGTTTCAAAAAAGAATTCTCGGGTGCGTCTTCTGTTTTCAACGTTGCGTAAAACTGCGTTTTACAATCTGCATTTGCCGAGAGGGCGAGCAGGGCTGCAAACTTTTTCAAAACGGAACATTCAAGTGCGGGGTTTTGTTTGTTTGTTTGGGGCTTGGTTTGGTTTTTTGCACAAACAAGTTTTCTGGAGACTATGCCAGCCTCCTCCCCTTTGCCTCCCCCCCCCCCAACTTCTCGCCAGCTTGCCCTGCTTGCATTGCAAAATGCTGCTACAGGGCCTCACAGTCCTAGCTTTCCCCCTCCCGGCAAGAAACCCAGATGGATGCTCCTTTTTGAAAGAAACCAAATTAAAGACTTGGTAGTGGCACGAAATATCTCCCAGCCCATGCCCTTAGAGTTACTCCATCTATGCTTTTTTGTTAAGTGTGTGAGCATTACTACAGACACAGTGCGCTTCAATTCGCATTGCCCTGGTCGTTCCGAGTTTAAAATACACAGGGGTCAACAGCATCATCATTATAGTTAAAGAAGAAGAAAAAAAACACTCCAAGAGGAAATTAGCACTTTACCTTAAATGGCCACAAATATGTTCACAATATTCCAAGGAAAGATATTTTAGGGGAAGAAAAGAGAGAAATCTTCTCCAAAGGTGCTTTATGATCTCACGTGTGTTTAACTCTCAAAAATAGAAGAAGTACTTTTAACTCGTACTCAGTCTTGATCCAGAAAATATTCCATCAATTTAAAAGAACTCTACACCGGGTGAGGGGTTTGGCTTGGTTTTGGATTATCCACCATCAAAGTCTTCCCACCCCAATAAAGCAAAATTAAAAGCCAGCCAAAAAGAGGAAAAAATCGCAACAAAAATGAGAATACAAAAGGAAGATCCAGGAACTTTCCCTCGTGTCTTTCGCTATGCACACATGGCTGCTAATAAACTATTTTCAAAAATCTCGGTGGCACTGCGAGCCCCCCTCGTCTTTATTTTTGTTTAAACCGCCCCCGCCAGCGCCACGAAAAAGTCTTAAACTTGTTCCAACTTTACAGAGCTCTCCTCCTTATCATCATCACCATCACCAGTGACTCCCCCACGCAGAAATTGATAGTAATACGTTTCCCTGAAAGATGCATTGTAATCCATTCACATCCGGGCAATGCAGTGGTGCTTATAAAGAGAAAAAAAGCTGCTGCCGCCGCCGCCGCCGCGGCTGCTGCGCGTTGCTGACTCCGGCCGCGTCGTCTGTTACAGAGCATGACGACAAAAGGAGGGAAGGAGGGAGCGAGGGAAGGAAGGAGGGAGGGAGCGCGGCGAGCATAGAGAAGTAAACAGCCAGGCTAGAAAGTCCTCCAAGATGGAGGGAGAGGAGGAGGAGGAGGAGAGGAGGAGGAGGAGTGAAGGCGAGCTGCAAGTTCAGTTCCGTGCCTGCTGCACGCGCGCGAGCGGCCGCTTGCGAAAAGTTTGCACGGTGGCCTGGCGCTGCTTTGTGCTGAAGCGCTTTGCAAACGGTGCAAGCATGCGAGCGAGCAAAGGGGAGTCGGAGTCTCTTTTCTGCCCTTGTTCTTCATCTTTCGCCTGAGTCTCGCGGTTTTCCCTAACGGAGACCTGGGGGTGAGCTGTGGGGCGCTTCGGGGAGAAGTTATGCGGGTGCGCCTTTGTCCGTGCATGCAAACAGCTGGCACGTATCCTCTTAAAAGTGGCTTTCTCCTAGGTGTGGAAATAGGAAGGGGGGGTCTCTTCTAAGATGGTCTCTGATTTCCAGTTTGTGGAACTTTTTGTACTGACAACAGACAATACAAAAGGATAAGCAAGTCCCTTAAAATGTAGTGCTCATAATTCTCCTGCTTACAACCTCCCTAACATCCCTTTTCAGCCAATATTATTTGTTGCCTGAAAGCCATCGGTATGTATTTTCCCACCAATCCTTTTCTGAAGTTAGGGGCATTAGACAGTATTAATACCTGCCCCTCTGCTTCCCATAATACACTCATGCTCTTGTTCCCAGCAGAACAGTTTCAGCTTAGGACCTGCCTCTGGATGCTCTTTCTCCCAGAGGATGTTGCCGAACTGCTAAGATTTGCTTCAGGGGCTCTTCTCTGGCTGCTTCTTTCCGCACTGGTGTGATGGATAGCTGCCAAAGAGACGGCCTTCTCTGTGTTGGCCCCCCCATCTCTTTTCCCAGAGAGAACTATTTATAATGCATTTATTCACCGTATACATTCAGATGTCAAGAACTTCACCATGCAGCAGGCATTTAATTTTAATCTACTGCTTTAATTATTCATTAAATTTAATCATTAGTTATTTGCTTAATTATGCTTTGATTTTTAATTTTGCTACCAGCTCCAACATTTTAGGGTGCAAGTCTAACACTGCTAAGTTCTACAGGGCTATTTGCTTACTAATGAACATTGCAACGCAACCTTACATACAAAATGAACCTCTTTTTATCACAATCAGATAACAAAACAGCATGAACAATTATAATAACAGAATACTACAACCTGTGCACCCAAGTACCTGGCAACAGCACCAGTACAAAATCTGGCTGTACAGCCACAAAGTTCAAATGTCCTTTTGAATCCAAACTCAAACAAGAGAATCCAAAACATCTTGTTCAACTGGTCCAAATATCCACAACACAGATGAGTCAGCTCCATGTGCAGAATCCTCAAAACCCTGGAATAAAATGCCAGTTCAATTGTATATCCATGAATTCGCTGTGTGGATTCACCCCCCGCAACACAAACATGTAGGAATTATACCTTGACCATGTTGGCAAGGGCCTTAGCAGCAACAGCCACTCTTGCCTCTTCAGTTTTCCCACAAATTTGGTTTCAAATTTCTTACAGCCCCACTCTTTAAGCCCCACCCCTTTGCACTGCACTAATATTTCATAGGGATTACACACCCTTGCCTGGGAGGCCAAAGGGTTCTTTACAGGCCTTGCTCCAAGAAACTGTGACCCCAGAACTGGAACTCCAAAGGCAAAAGAACCACACTGGTTGCCCCATCCAAGATTGAAACAACCTCAAAGAAGGCAAAAGGGGTGGGCAGGGGGGTAGCTTATAGCAGTTTTTGTTGGAGCCCCAGTATCCTCAGTGCTGCCCCTCTGGTGATTTATCTTGAGCTCCAAAAAGTAAACATGTGGAGCAACTCTGTGCAGTATGGCAGAGACCTCTATCGCTACGCTTCCCTGCTGTGATTGGATGCTCTCAGGGTGATCAGATTACACCGTTAATATAAATGAATGTATTATTATGTTGATGCTTTCACTATTATATTATTGAAATTGTTGACATTGCGTGGGGGATTTTATTATTGTCTATATTGTGAATGCATTTCCTAACAACAATAAATTATTGGAGGAGAGAGCATGGCCAGCAATAAAGTTCAAAGGCCTACTATCCGTGATTAAACTGTAGGAAAAGCTATGTATTTTAAGGGACTGTATTGCTGTTGTTTCTTGTACTTCACAATATACAGAAATAAAGGTGCTTCTGCAGAATAACCACATTTAAAATAAGGGGGAAAGGAGCAATTGACTCTCCTCCCTACTTTTACATCCTAGACATGGATGGCTTTTTGTCCAGTCAAATTTAGCTCTCGTACATGCCCAGCTTATCCAGGAGACCTCAGCAGCTGAAAAACATCATCCCCAGGTCCAGGGCATTCTTCTAAAGAAATTTTAGGAATACAGATGTTGCTCTTGGGTGTTTTCAGATGGAGCTCCTAATGGTAGCAGTCAGGAAGTATTGGAGAGGTGTTGCCCGGATTCAGACAATATAGCAAGCCTTGGTGTGTTTTTACCATTGTTAGTCTGCCATGTTGTCCAAATCCAGTTGTGGTATTTCACCATGGTAAGTTTGGTGTTTAGAAACACGATGAAAACAGTGGTTCCGTGATTTCTCCAAACCACCATCAGCTGTTGCAAAGTATGAACCCAAGACTGTGGTTTCCATGATCCTAGTGCGCAGCAATCACAGAGTATTCTGAACAGAGCCGTTCATCTAGGACCCTCGCTTGCTATCCAGCCTCTACGTGGGGACCAATGAGGAAGAAGCAGGTGACAGGCAGGGAGCAATGCACCTTGGGATTGCACAGTGGCAGATGGGACCAATGGGGAACCTAAGGGGAAAGATGGAAACCATAATATCATAGAAACCACTTGATCATCTGTCAGGAGGTAGTTCATGCTAAAAAAAAAAAAAAATGAATTGTGAGAGCCACTCAGGGTTGTTTGTTGCATCATGTGACTAACACTTTCTCTCTTCCTTCTCAGATTTTCCCCAGTAAGAAAGAAGATGCAAGATATGCTGGAATAACACAGGAAGGGAAACTCAAAATGGCTTGACCTGCTTCCCCTGGCCCATAAAATTTTGCAAATGGGGCAGATGATGGTGGTTATCCTAAGGAAACTTAGGACTGGGAATAATTTTCTTGGTTACTCTGAATAGATTTGTTTGTTCTTTAATTCATTCAAATTGTAGCCTGTTTTTTCATGATACAAAGTTCCCAGGGTAGTGTATAAAACCTATAGTAATTGATAAATTCATTTAACAAATAGACCAATGCATTTAACAAAAAGCATTAATAAGGGAGAACTAAAAATTTATTGGGCCTGATATTTAAGGAATATAGCTATATTTTTTAGTAAAAATCACACACGTGCGCATGCACACACATCTCATGGGTATGTATGAGGTTTCTCTTGCCCAGCTTGCAAAATTGCACTGGGGTTATAGGAAATCCATGATCCAAAAAAGTATTCAGGTATCAAAGAAAAAATAGGGCAAAAAGAAGTTCACAGTAGTGAGACAATCACACTATTGGAATCAGTCCCACTCATGTTTAGTATTCCTCTCCTGAATCATTTACCTCAGCCAAACAACTGAGGATGATGACAAAACTGTTTTAGACCGGTGTGTTTGTCACTGATTTCACTGGTGGCCTTCAAAGATTGCCTCTATTCTGCTGTTTTTTGCATTCCATGGTTTTAAGGTATTATTAATATGCTGACTTGAAAGGCATCCTCAATTTTTTGATGGGGTAGAGGTTTTAAGATAAATGCAATTGTCTAGGGCATGGGTCTTCAGACTACGGCCCGTGGGACAGATCCGGCCCGCCATGCCGATTCATCTGGCCTGCGCCACTGTCCCCCCGCCCCCCCCGCACGTGTGCTTGCCACGCAGGTGGGAGGTGGCAGCTGGCTCGCTCGGAGATGGTTTTGAATTCGCTGGGAGATCTCCCAATGAGTCCAAAACCACCTCCGAGCAAGCGAGCCTCTGCCTGCCTTCCCCATGCACGCACACGCGCTGCTGCCTTGAAGCACAGGCTGGAGGCAGTGGCTTGCTCGCTCAGAGATGGTTTTGGACTCGCTGGGAGATCTCTGAGCGAGCGAGCGAGCGAGCGAGCTGCCGCCCCGTGCACCCAACGCCACCTCACGCACACCTGACAGTGCCTCACCGGCCCGCACGCCCAGCCCCCCTCCTCACCGGCCCGCACATGTAGCTGCTGCCTTTCAACTGGCCCCCTATTGAAAAAGTTTGAGGACCCCTGATCTAGGGTGATTGTGTGCCCCACTTTTTAAGGAACAGGCCTGAAAAGTCCATTGAACAACTGTCTTTTGGCCACTATTTATTTATTTAGATTCCACCTTTATTCCTGCAAGAAATCCAAGGAGGCTTATGTGATAACTCATTTTGTCCTCAAACCACCCTGTGAGGTAGATTAGGCTAAGAGTCAGTGACTAGACCAAACTCACCCAAGCAAGATTCAAGGCCATGGACACTAGAACTCAGATCTCCTGAATGCTGGTCCAGCACTGTAAACCCTTTACCACATCATCTCTGTTTTTGTACGTAAATTCCATTTGACAGCTAGTTCAGATGTGCACTGAAATTATACACCAAGGAACTGGGATATTTTTAGCATTTTATTCATTTATTATAATTATATCCTGTCTTTTTTCCTGTAAGGAACCCAAGTAATTTACATGGTTCTTCTCTGTTTTATCTCACCTTGTGAGATAGGATAGGCTGAGAATCGGTGAGTTTCATGGCCAAATGGAACGCAAACCTCTGAGTTCCCATGTAGCACTCTTACCATACTGCTGCACTGATTGAAAGGGTTCACATGTCACAGCAAGCAATGCTGCGTGTTTCCATGGTGCACAGTATTTTTGCGTGGATGTGCCTAACAGGTGATTACATGATTAACCACACTAGTGTGGTTTCCACCCTCCTCTGGCTATTGGCATGTATCTCATTAGCCACTTCTCCTGAAATGCAATCCCACACTGTATGGCTGGAGCAGGTCCTGGAGGAGATCCTGCTCTTCCCAGGAGATTCTGCGGTATATGCATACAGGGCCCATGGAAACCAAAATGCTGGGTCTAGATGAGCAGAGAAACCACGGTGAAGTGTGAAAAACATAGAACAGACCATTGTTTATATGGTTTCTAAAAAACAAACATACTATGCTGAAACACCACATCAAACAACACAACAGACCATCTTGTGCAAGAAACCACCATGGCTTGGCTTGGCTTGTCACGTACACCCACCCATTCATTTCTAGGCAATGTAGTTCCTTTCTTTGGGAGATCCATATGGCCACCCTAGCACAGTTCCTCTAATACTGCGAAGGGTATATCCTGATGGCCTTGATAAGCTGCAGGAGTTGGGCAGATCACTGCTGCAGTGTAAGAAAATGTAATCCCTTGTCTGGTTTCCATCGGTCAATTCAAGTTGTCCAGTTTCCTTCCCTTGAGCAGCAATCAACGTTTTTTTTAATGCGCTAGGTCCTGAACAGGTGTTCTGTCTCTTGTCTTATCATTTCAGACACACACAAAATGTGGTTATTAGTGATGTGTATATCCCCCTTTGCCTCCAAGGACATCTTTGGGACATCTTTACAAAGGCTGACCTGTTGCCTACATTTTCTCAGGAATTGTTGTGTTTTCGGTATTGTTTTGAAATGTATTTTTATGTGCTGGAATGGTTTTAACCATCGCTGCTGGTGCTATCTTAATTTTATTCTGCCCTGTTGTTGTTTTGGGTTCTAGTGTCTGCATTGTATTATTTACTGTACTGAACACTACCTAGAGAACTTTTGTGGTTGGGTGTTTAAAATCTATATTAGATTATGAAATATACTGATGCATCTTCAGCTTTGTACCCTATTTATTTTCACAACAACCCTGTGAGTTAAGTCAGACTGAGAGACAGAGAATACTCCCATCACTCGGTGAGCTTTAAGGCGAAGTGGGGATTTAAGCCTGGGTCTTCCGAATCCTACTCTGTCACACTAACTTCTCCCTACGCCCAACTAGCAGATGACTGGCAGGGCTTCTCTTTTCTTGTACATTCCTTCAAACTGTTGTCACCTCTCTGACCTAGACACACAACTTTTAGGCCTGTTCTATACATGCAACAGAATGATCAGGTATTCCTGACTGGTTATGCTGAAGTGGAGCATTGCAATGAACAGGCTGTCCCTGTAATTTTGGACTACCTACTCTGCAATAAAACAACAAGCAACTGAAAAGCTAACATACCAAGGAGAAAATTTACCTCACCGAAGGGTTGTCAGCAGCCAGTCAAACACAACTGCAGGGCCCTGTGCAGAATTTCAGCCTGCTAGCCAGTTGCCAAAAAAGGAGAACACAAAGCTATGGGGAAAACAGGCCTTTTAAAGAATCTGATAGTTGCAGATGTCTAGTAATGGCATTGTTGCTGCATGTTTTGAACATCTGAATGATCATATTTAAAACTTTATTTAAATACTGGTTTGAACATCACAAAACAACACGGCTCTTTCCATGTCCCTAAGGGAGTTCTTTACAGCATCCCCCCGTACCATGGTGGGGTTTGGCTCTAAGGGAAGATCCAGAAGAAATTTGGCATGAAACTTTCCTTAAGAAATAAGCAAACAAACAAAACAAACTTGTAGTGGGCCTGTTCATGCTCCTGAGCATGCCTAAAGTTAGCTCTTTGGTTGACAGATGTAGCTAGTTAGTTATATATTAAATGTATTAATAACCTTTCCATTCAAGAAGAAAAATCCACAATGCGCTGCCAATAAAAATACAACGGTACCTTGGCTCACGAACGCCTTGGCTCACAAACAAATCAGGTCACAAACAAAATTACTGAAAATTTTTTACTTGGGTTGCAAACACCGCTTTGGGTGGCAACCAAGATCACAGCCATCTTCCCCCAGCCCTGGTGGGGAGATGGCCGTGATCGCAGTAGCTTTCGTGCAGGGAAGGCATCCGTGATCAGAGGCACGCGGCTGCAGGAAAGACGGGCGGAATCTCAGCCACCTCCCACGCGGCTCTGCTTTGCTGCTCCCGTCTTTCCTGCAGCAGCGCGCCTCTGATCACGGACGCCTTCCCTGCACGAAAGCAACTGCGATCCGTGATCAGAGGAGCACAGCTGCACTAGGGATGGGAGCAGCAAAGCAGAGCCACGGGGGAGGTGGCCGAGATTCCGCCTGTCTTTCCTGCAGGAGGGCACCTCTGATCAGGCACACCTTCCCTGCACGAACGGAACTGCGATCGAGGCCCTCTCCCCACCCCCAGCGCACCGTTTGCGCCCCTCTCTCCCTTCCCTGGTGCGCCCACGCTCACGCCCGTCTCTCCCCTCCACCCTCCAGCATGCTGGGACGATGGGCACCTGCAGGGATGGCAGGCGTGATCTCAGTTGTGCTGAGGGGGCAGCGGGGAGATGGCTGCGATCTTGGTTGTTGTCACTTTGCTTCACATTGTTCGGATTTAAAAAATGGTTACAGAACAGATTAACCTTATTTACATTGAACCTTATGGGGAGATTTGACTTGGGTCACGACCAATTTGGGTCATGGCCAGAGTCCTGGAACGGATTAAGTTTGTGAGCCAAGGTACCACTGTATCTCATACACTAAAACAAAAGAAATTTTTAAAAAAGCAAACACCAACACAGAGATTAAGAATGAGTTTGAAAAGCAAACAATAATAAATAAATTCTTAATTCTGTGTTGCCCCAAACTCTTCTACAGGAAGGCTGCCTCTTTTTCAATTGGCCCCTGTTGCTTAGCTTGAAAGAGGGACTTGATTTGCAAAACTTACTGTAGCAGGTAAAATATTTCATGGTATGATATAAAGATTCTATCACCTATTCATTGCTTCAGATCAAGATACTGCTAAAGGTTTTCATTTGACCTATACACAGGTCAAATGAAAAGCTGGCAAGAGCTTTCCCATGCCAACCTTGGGCTTGGGACCAGAGTACTTGAAAGACCACTGTAATGGTTTAAAGTGTTATGAGCCTGTGAGAAGGGCATGGGCAGGGCAAAGGGGGATGAGTGAGTGAGCTGATTGGTTGGTGGCTGAAAGTGTGTGGGCGGGGCTTGAAGAGAGTAATGAATACTTTTCAGCCTGTCAGCAGTTGCTAGGCAGAGTTGTGATGAGTCCGTGACAGACAGAGTCCAAAGAGGCAGCCCTCTCATGAGAATCCCAGGCAGTGCTGTGGAAAGCATGTAGGATTCTGAAGGAGCACGTGGCATCCGTGAGGACGCGTTAGCAGCCAGGGAGAGTCACAGCCTAATATTGTCGAGCACTAGAAGGGCGTGAGAGAAAGGAGCCGACCGAAACCTGAGTGCAGAAGGGAAAGGCTGAAGTGAGAAGGAGAATAAAGGCTGGTCAGAGAATGTTCGGAAGAGAAAGTAGGTTTTGAGAGAGAGGAGCGGTTGTGAAAGGAAAGAGTGAGTTTGCACTAGTGAGAAGTTATGAATGCACACTGTTTATTTTCTAAGGAAATAAGTTACTTGAGCATCTTGAAGCCAATAGGCTCGTTGTACAAGTAGAGTTTTATTTTGTTTATTGTTAACGCAGAGCCATAATCCCAGTCCCTCATCCTCAGGACCACACGATCCAACGAAGGAGCCTTATAGGTTGGTCACAATATTGAGAGAAAGGTTAATTAATAAGATAGGAATTAAATTTCTGGTGCCAGTGTTACATACTGAGAGAGAGAGAGATAGCAAGATGATAAAGACACACCGTATCCAAACAAATTATAGGATTGTAATCATGACAGCCACCTTCTTCCAAATGGCATGCCCTGTTCTTGAAATTTTCAGGAAAGCTCCTTCTTCCAAGACTACTTCTATCTGAGGTGCTTTGGGCAACTTTGCAAAGGAGGGCCTTCTTGGTGGCTGCCCCTCCACTGTGGAAGTGCCTGCCAAAGCAGGCTAGGTTCACTCCCTCTTGCTGTATTTCTGCCAGCAGGCATGAACTGCTTCATTCAAGAAGGCCTTTGGTGCGTTAGTGGTTCTATTGCATTGGAAGCTGCTTTTACCTTGCTGTTATTGTATTTTTAATTGTATTTTAATATATTTATATATTACTGATTCTGTCGAGATTTGTTACTGATTGTAAGCCATTCTGAGTGCCATTTTTGGTTGAAAGGCAGGATACAAATCAAATTGAAAAATGAATACCCAATAATTCGGTGGGCAACGTCATCTGGAAGGTCCATCCCCGCTGTTGAGCAATGAAAGAATACTCAAACATGTGTATGTGAGTTGCAGAGATCAGCTTTACCTGTAGGTGGTGCTGTGCACTCCTTAAGTTACCTCCCTGAATTATGTGCAAAATGGACAAAATTAGTTATGGCTGTTGCATAGTCCCTTACATTTATGCTTAGCTTTCCCTTAGGAACTGAATAGAAAGATGTAGGGGCTGGACAGCAAATCAGCTGAGAAAGAAACATTGAAAGATGGGGAAGAGATGGAGACAAGGTCTTCCCTTCCCTTTCCTTCCTAAAAGGGAAGAGTGTTATTATTGTCAAGAAAAGATTGGGGCAAGCCAGACCCTAAGACTACCTGAAGCTCCTTCTCCTCTTCCCACACGGGGGAAGAAGCACACTGGTCTGTAGCACCACTGGACACCTGCTATGCCCGCTTGTCTTCTGTGGAGGAAACACCAGTAGGTTACAGTAGCTGCGACCTGGCATGCTAATTCAGCCAGGTTTGAAGTGAGATGGAAATGCCAAGAATGGTAGGGAAATGTTGATTATAAATGGACACCGCTGAAAAGCCGCTGCCTAGCTCTCCTTCCCGTACATACCTGGGTTGGCCTTTTGGAGGTCAAGCATACATAGCAGGTCAGTGTGGAGAGTGACTTCAGGCGAGTGAGTGTCAGCTGCAGCAGTAGGTAGGGATGGCTTGCATGGGGTCAGCAGCAAGCTGGAACCATCCCTAAGACTTCTGGGGCATAGACAGCCCATGGAAGTATTTAATTTCATACAAGGCAGGGACCACACCTGGATCTCTCCAGATGATGCTGAACTCCCATCCATCCCAGCCAGTATGGTCAAGAATGATGGGAGCAGTAATCCAGCAACACGGGGGGGGGGGTCCCAAAAGTTTTCCATCCCACCATACAGTTGCCTCTGCTTCATCAGCTAAAATAAATTCCAGCAAACTTTTATATATTCGTAATGATTGCCCATTTCTATGAAGAAACCACATTTTGCCTGCTGTGCATGAAGCCGGGTGTTGGAGGAATCTGCAACAATTTCAAATGAGTTGGGATTTTGATGAATCCGATCTGTGGCAGATTTCTCTGCATCAGGTAGACTTTTCCTGTGCCACATGAATTCTTTGGACTTGTAGTCCAGTGTTTCAGCTTTTAGAACTGTATGCAAATTTAATCATGCAAAGTATTAGAAAGCTGACATACCAACCAAAAATGCATATTTCCTATGCCCATAGACTAAAATATGAAAATATGCATTCTGTGAGCAATTGTGCATTTTGAGATGAGCACATTTCCACAAGTACATGGTTTCCATCATAAACACAAATTCAGGATATCAAGAAAAATACTACTCTGTCAGTGAATAGACAATAGAACTTAAGATGCCTGATAATCCATGAAACTAAAATGGAATGGAGCTAACACAATCCATATTTCCCTAACATGAACTTAGAGTGCATCCCTTGCTTCTTCACACTGTCCATAGTTAAACTATGGAATTCACTTCCACAAAACGCACTGATAGTTTGGACAGCTTTTAGAAAGCGATCGAACAAATTCAAGGAAGAGAGGCAAATATGGCACCTAATCCTGATGACCGAATGCTGTCTTCATTATCAGAGGCAGTATGCTATGTACACCCGTTGCTGGGGAACATGGGTGGGAAGGTACTGTTGCTGTCTTGTCAGACTTGTGAGATGCTGTGGGCAGCTGCCTGTCCATTTTGGGAACAGAATGCCACTTTGCTGACCTCTTAGTCTGATCCAGCAGGACTTTTCTTATGAACTGATGTTATTTATCCCTTCCCCTTTTCTTCCTTCTTTTCAAGCTTTCTTTCCTTAGTTGGCTTATTTCCTATTTGCAATAGGAACTCTGCAAAAAGGGACTTGCCTTTCTTATGCCCTCCAAAGTGCACGGTTTATTTCAAGTGTAGTAGTAGCAATGTAACCAACAGATGAGAAATGCAAAAGGCATGGTAAACAATTTTGCTCTGAAGGACTTCTGGAAAGATTGGTGTATGAATGCATGCAGTATAATCCTACTTAACACAGACTCATTGAAATTAATAGAACTTCTTTCAGATAAACGCTGAATACAAACCTGTATTTTTTGCTTGGAAATTGTTCTACCCGTTTTACTGTGTTTCCAAACAAATTGGTGTAACATCCCCAGTAGTACTTATGGGGGACTGAGTCTGAGAATGGATTGACTCACCTGAGGCTACATGGTGACCCTATAGCACTTGAATCCATGATCTGAAGTCTACTTGTCATGACCACATGGTGCTGAGATCTAAATCCACACATTTAAAATCCATTTTTCACTGGTCCATTTTTGCAGCCCATTTTTCGCTGGTCCCTGCACCTGTTCTCTGCCTTCAAAATAGCTTGCAATCATTGACAGGTGATTGTCTTTAAGCAAGGGCAAACTCATCCTTCAGGGGGCTATAAAATGGGAAAGTATCCCAGATTTCTTGTTGGATATTCTGAGAAGGAAAAGAGTGGGCTCTAGTCTTCATAATAAAGCCTTGGGGTTTAATCTACTCTCTTCTAAAGAGGGGCTTTGATTCCTGGTTGTTTTTTCCTCATCCGTATATCAGTATGAAGAGTTTCTGGACCTAACAATAGTATAAACAATTGCGCACCTGCCAACGATCTTCAAGTCCTCCTTTAATTATGCAGCGCAGGATCAGTGAATCAATTAATCATAGATCACCCACATGTTGCGTAAATCTACACCCAACTCCTGCACACAGTCTGACATCAGTTAATTTTGTGCATGCTACCCCCAAATTACCCTTGGCACAAAATGTCCTTCCTTGTTGCCTTGTAACCACCAGAACTGTATTGTTATTATTACTACTACTACCCTACTATGACTATTTATTAGAGTTATATCCCACTTTTTTCCTTTGAAAGAACTCAAGGCAGCTTATATCACTCTCTCTTCCTGCTCTCAATTTATCCGCATGACAACCCTGAGAGGTAGGTTGGGCTGAGAGTCTGTGACTGGCCCAGCGTCACCCAGTTCGCCTTATTCGCAGTCCCGTGCTCTTAGCCATTGCACCAGACTCGCTGTCTTGTGTGATAAGGATGCAGACACCGGTCATTTTTGAGAGTCAACAGAGGCTGATAGAAACACTGATTCCCCTTGTGTATGTACACATTTCTTTTGAACAGCTCTTGCTACTGCTCAAACAGTACTTTGAGATGTATGGTAGTTCTCTTTGCATTATAATACACACACACACTTAAATAAGTCCTAATTTCAAATCCTCCAGCTGTCTATCTATGTATCTGTGTTAACATATGAAAATGCATGTCTTTGTTTGGTTGGCTTTTTCCTTTTTGTTGATTCATGTGGCCACCCTGCCTCGGACATTTCCTCCTGCAGCTGGTTCCCTCTGCTTCCCTGTCTGATATTTTTCTTGGAATGTCTCATTGGCAGTGAGAGTCAATGAGCTAGAGGCTACACTTGTCACCTTTTCTTTCAGGTGGCTCTCAAGAACATCGCCATCCACCCTGGTGACAGAGCTCACCTTTGATTCCTCCTTCTTCTTTGTCTGCAAAGACAATTTGTTGCCAAGACATGGATGGTGCTCGATTCCGTTTTATAGCTTGCTGGTGCTTCTAGCTTCTAGATGTAGCTTTGCTGCAGAGTGCAGAATGGACATCTGTTGGTCACAATGCCTTTCACCAAAACTGGCAGGTGCTCCAGCCTCAGTCCTTCTTGAAGTTGTCATCATAATTAACCCTGCAGTGATTACAACCAGGCAAGGTTACTAAAATAAGTTATGGTGCAGAACATGAAGACTGGGTTATTAGCTGATGCTGACTACCACAGACATTACTCTGGTCTTCAAATATATTTACTAGCTCCATGCTTGTTTTGATTTGTACTGCATTGCCCTTGAAAGACCATCACACTGTTTGAAGGTTCTCCTGGACTTGGTACTATTCACAGAGGTTCAGTTGGAGTTGATGTTGAAGAGTGCTTGTTTGCAACTAGGCTACTTGACCAGCTGCAGCCCTTGCTGAAGAAAACAGACCTTGTTCCCGCTCCAGTGGCATCCAGTTGAGACCATGGCAAAGCACTCAACATGCCTTGAAAGATGATTTTGAATAATCAGCTGGTGAAGAATGCAGCCTCTCCAATGTCTGGCAGGGAGGGATCCAGAGGATGCTATACCAATGCTGTAGCAGTTGCATTGGTTGTCTGTTCAGATCCAGGTTATTTGGAGGAACCTCTGCCCTCAGAGGAACCCGCCCAGGTGTTGAGATTGTCATTAAAAGCTTGCAATCGCATCCTCAACCTCAGATTGGTACAGATTGCATCCTTCCAATGGAGTACCCATATTTCTGGGACACTCTTCCAGAAGGTCCATGGAGGAGGAGGAGGAGGAGGAGAACTATAATCCCACTTAGTTTTTAAACAGGCTCTAAACATGGATTTCTTCAGTGTGGGTTCAAACAGTTTCTGGTTCTGGCTTTATAACTGATTTGGTTAGTATGTATCTGAAAAACTATTCTATATTGTTTTAGTTATGCTTGATAGGACTTTAGTGTGAAAACTGGTATATACATTTCTGAACTAAAGAGGGCTAGTTTTAAACAGCCTTGGGTTGGAGTATCTAAAGCCCCATCCTGGTACATAAATCTGCCTACCAATTAAAATAATTTTTGGAGCCTGCCTTTTCTATGGAACTGCCCAAATAATGGAATTCTTTTTCTGTATGAATTCACCTCGTGCCATTTCTGTTATTTTCTAGCTGACAGAAAAAGTCATAGCTTTTATTTTCATTTTTAAGGCTTTTGGAGGTTATAATTTTATCCCCACTTAACTGTGAATAAATCCCCTTGAATTCAGTGAGAGTTTACATGTAAGCTTGTGCTGTTAATTCTGCAGGTTTTATGGCTTGGATTGTTGTTATTGATAAATGATATAGATGTAGATATAAAATAACATTTTACTATATTTTATTCTATTTATACTTTGCGAGAAGTCCTTCGTGAAGGTGTAATACAAATGAAATAAATGGATAAATTTTGCAAAAATGTGTCCTTTCCTTTCTGCAGCTTGTCTAACATTTTAGGCATCTCCTGCCTTGAGGACCGCAACCCTTTTCTACCTGACCTTCCCCTTTCAAACCTCTCACCTCCATCCAAGTCCAGAGCCAAAATCTTTTGTCATTCAGACCATTTTATTATGTATATTGCAGGGCAGAGCTTTAAGAATAGCTTATAGCTGATGTGGCAAGAGCTACACAGATGATTTTGACTCAAATGACTGGGGAAAACATTCTTTGCAGTTTTTCATAGAGGAGCATTTTGTAAGGGAATAAAGCTTCTCTCTGTGAGTCCCGCTCCCTCCCAAATCCATATCAAAACTGGCTCACTCGCCTGCTCCCTGATGGAAGTACATGTTTGATTTCAAATTAAAAATGAAATGTCAGCATTTTAGGACCCACTGTGCAGTCTTAAATGATGCAAGTGCCTCCAACACGTTAGGGGGAAAGCACTCTGTTTGGAAAATGCCCAATAGGGATGGCACAGGATTTTTCGTCTTCTCATCAGTGGGAAAACGTATCTGGAGGGATTCTGTCAAAGTGCAGTTTTCTGAAGAGTTTATTTAAAGATACAACTATTACTCTGTTTATTTAAAGATGCAACTATTACTTTATTTTCCAGGTAAATACAATCTATTACAGCTTCATCACCAGCAGTGCAATTTTGACCGGTCTGGATTATCCTGCGCAATGTTTTCCAGTTTGCAGTCTAGTCATTTGCCTCGAAGGCTAGAAGGAAATAGAAATGGCAGATGAGGAATGGGCAAGAGGGTGCATTTACTCCTGTGATCAGGCCTGGGCTAAATGTTATCATTCCCTCAAAATCATCATTCTGTATCATGTTTCTTCTTTAAAGATAGTGTTTCCATGTGTTCTGAATGTTGGCTGCTGCAGTTTTTCAGATCTTTCTTTTTTTAATAACCTCTGAAAAATTCTGGATCTGAGTGAAACTGGAGCGAAGATAGCATCTCGGGTTTTCTCACTCCTAACTATATGGGCATGTGTAGGTCATTATAGAAAACTATAGGTGGTGATGACAGTTTGACTAGGAGTGCAAAACAGACAATAAAGCAATCACTGCTAAAAATTTCATCAAGGGACCTTTAATATTTCCTCAAGTGCCGGCATCTGGAAATGGGGAGCAAATAATGGGAAGGTGGTTTGGTAATTGAGGATTTGCAGCAATAAAATGGGTAGAGCAAGCCCGTAGGGAGGGAGGAGGAGGAATCAAGGTGGGGGAACATGTTTTCATGTGCCCTCCGGTTTGCACTGCCCTTCTTTCTTTGGCTTCTTTTAAAAAACATTTCACTTCCATTGCTCTTAGTGGGAGGAAGCAAAACGAAGCTAGGGCCAGGACTGGCATAGTTCCGCCACCCCATTCCAAGGGTGTATGCAGGGAGACAGAGGGTTCTGATGTGTCCTCTTTTACATAGGACAGTTCCCTATTTTGAAGGGGTGCCATAGAACTGGCATTGTTTGGAAGGTGATTTCTGATCAACGAACTGCCCAGCCCAAGTCCAGTTTGAAGACAACAGACCTTCCAAGGAGAGTGCAGGGCCTTCAGGTTGCTCATTGATAGCACCAGGTCCCAGTCTTCCACAATATTTATCTTTCAAGGACAAATGTATGCATTTGCATCTAGCATATAAATGAGTGGATGCAAATTTTACCTAAACGGGGATTCTCTTTTGGTGATACATTTCCTTTCTTGACCCTCTGCATGCAACAAGCACCTGTTGAGGACCTTGTGGAGGTATCTGAAGCTGGATCACCTTATTTGAGAGTGAACTCCTCTCTCAGGAACCATGGGTCAGCATGGATTGCATTGTCAAGAACGTATATTCTGATCAGTGACTTGTTGACAACCAGGCAGTATTCTGGAACTAGGATAACTATGTTATCCTACACCAGCTTCATTTTCTGCATAGCTTTATTCTCCTTCAAGGTGCTAGTTTTAACCTATAAAGCTCTACATGGGACTGTAATACCAGGCTGAAGCCCTCCCCTGACCGCCATCTATGCAGAGCCTACAAGCTACCTCTGGGGCCTTCTTCTAACTGTCCCCTCCAAGGGAGACCCAGAAAGAAGCAACAAGGTGGTGAGCCTTTTTAGTGGCGACCCCCTAACCAGAGAATGCTGTCCCCACTGAGACCCACCTGGCCCCAGCATTGTCCTCTTTTCACTGTCAGGTTAAAACAGCCCTCTATTCCCAGGCATTTAATGGTATTTAACTGGTATATGATGGGTCATGTCTGCTGTTTTTTCATTAGGCCTAGTTTTTAATGAAAGCGGTTTCGATATTGGATTTTTTAGCTGTTTTAATTTGCATGCTGGGATTTTATACTGTGTTTTATTGTATTATAATTATACTGTGATTAATTGTATTTTATCCTATCTTTTGTATTTGATTAATTGTGAATTGCCCAGAGAGCTTTGGCTATTGGGTTACATGGTGCTAGATAGATAGATAGATATTCTGCTTGCATTGAAAAAAATGGGCATGTCTGAAAGGTATAAATTAAAGTTCATTATTCTTCTGTACTCGCATTTGTATACTACAGGGGCTGCCAGAGACCTGGGTAAGCTCTGTCAGAATAAAAGTCGCTGGGAGCCATGGGAGGGTGGTTTGTTTCTGCCATTGTACGAAACCCCAGTCTAAAGTTCTGCTGTTTGCTCTTCCGAATAAAACAGGGAAAATAGCAGCAGAGGAGTCAGAACTCCGTGAGAGAACAAAAACAACATGGGGAGAAAGTGTCCCTCGTTCAACACCACTGCATGGGTCCAGCGGTTCCTAGGGATGCTTTATGGAAGTGCTGAGAGTTCTGATTGCATCTCCCAGCTTCTTCCATAGCTCAGTGTTGTCAGAATTTGAAAGCAGTTTTGTTTTCTAAGAACACTAAAATTCCAAATGGGCCAAATCATATTTGTTGCACACTGTTTAATAAAGTCCTGAAGTTTATTATATATTTTCTACTTTACCTTTGTCTTTTAAAAATATGGTTTATATATTATTAAACATTTTTCACATTAGATTTTATAGCTCTCTCATGCAACATTCCTCTGAAGAGTATGGAATCAATCCCATTTATAAGATATGTAGAATACACAGCAAGACAATCCCCAGCAAACAGCTTTGCAATGAACTTCACAAATCTGAGCCAAAAAAACAAGCCCAGAATGGATAAATAAAAGCGCATTTCTAAGCATGTTTACTGAGAAATAAGTCCCCTCGAGTTTGATGGGACTTGCATTTGCCAAGTGGGAATACCTAAAACTCTGTTTTGTTTTGGTGCTGAAGAATTTAACTCTTGCGCTCATTAGCTCAAATACAATACAACACTTAGCAGAAAAAATGTATTAAAAATTCTTGTCTATTAATACTAAAACAGTGCATATCCAGGTAGTGCTGCAGGATGCAGATGATTTTGATCCTGTCTCATCCAGGTTCAAATCTGACTGACAGAAATGGTCTTAAAATATTTAAGCATTTGCACCAGTGAATGGGTGAATGAGGGGCAGCCCTGTTGGTTCTCTGGGATTTCTTGGCAACTTTCAGTCCCACTGACCTTCTAGAACACGATCTCTAGTTTCAGCTGAGAAGTGTTCTAGAGCAGTGGTTTTCAACCACCGGTCCATGGACCCGTACCAGTCCATGGGAGATTTCCTGCCGGTCTGTGGCGGCCACATCCTGCTTGGTGCGGGCCAGCACAGAGGTTGGTCGTGCTCCACCACCTCTTCCTCAGTTGGAATTGTGTTCACAGAAAGGGCACCAGTGTCACCATGGGGGGGGGGGGCGGGAGCCCATGCTGCACCAATTTTGGTATTTTGTTGTTTTGTTGGCATTTTTGTTTCTCGGTTTCTGGTTGTTTTGCAGACCCTTCCCTTCCCTTGGGGTATTCGCTTTGGAAACTAATACACAGAATACTGTATTATGTATATGGTGCTTTTTGTTTTTGCCTCAGTGGTCCCCAAGGTGGTTTTCCTGTTTTTGCCAGTCCCCAGCTGTGGAAAGCTGATCCACTGGTCTAGAGGTTCCAGTCCTTCTTGAATGAGCACTCTCAGAAAGTGGTGCTTGGGGAATTCTGTTTCTTATGGAACAGAAAGTGGTGCCATAGGAACCCTTCTTTTGCTCTGGACTTTTTCATTAAGGGGGAAATTTTACAGAGGTCTGGGCTGAAGTGTCATCTGAATATAGATATAATATAGAAAGTACATTGTCTAAATATATAGTATAGATAATACACAACTCTGCCTCGAATCTCTGTCTATTAATCCCCAGAAACTGTAGAATGATTGAACAAGTATCTGTAAGCAGTTTTGGGATTGGTAATGAGAAAGAGCTCACAACTTAATCCAGGAAAGATATTCTATGTTGCCAGAGTTTGGCCATATGGCATAAGAATTGCAGAAATCCAAAGGAAGAAACAAACCATGTTACATGCATTGGCTGCACAATTTGGTTCTGCTGGGACCTCCACTGAACTTACACTTCCGAAACATTAAATGGGAATAATAAAGACCAGTCATAATCAGAGCATAATTATCATCCAATCTTTTGCATTCAACCACACTTTCCTTTCTACATGATATTCTTAAATCAAAATAGGCTTCAGGATATCTGAATAAACATCACTCCTGCGTATGCTGAGAGTCACCTAGAATTGTTACATTCCCCTACCAATTCACATGGACAAATAGCTTTGAAAGCCAGAATAGACAAAGCATCACTCGTATAGTTTAGCCTCATATTTCTGCTAATTTTTAAAAAATAGCTAATGTTGCTTAGGCAGGTGGGGAGAGAGATGAGACTGGGACTGGGGTGCAGGGATACGGTGGGACTAACCCTCTGAATGCTACTAGCAATGGAAGGAAAACTACCTGGAACCACCTGAATAGTAGGTATTTCATTGGTAGGGGAAAAGGGCAAAAGCTGCCATCTCCATGCACCATGTTGCTAATCTGGTTTGGCCACTCCATGCCTGCTCTTTGTTTCGTTTCATTTTGAAAAATGGCCACTAAAGTGAAAGAAGCAATGTCACAGCATTTTTTTCTGGCCCTGAGAACTATGGGTAGATTCCAAAGAGCTTTTCTAAGAGTGAGGAAGAACTTTCATGTGAGCATGGTTATTCTTGACATTAAAAAATACAATGAAAGTTGAGTAAAGAATTCCATCCCAACATTGTAAACATTGGTTGAACATTGTCTTGATATTTGTCATTCCCATAAATTATGCACATAGACCATTGTTCAGTTAAACCCCAGCCATCTCGTTCTCTCACAAGATATGTTACCTCTGTCAAATTAGTGTGTTGTTCTTGCATTTCTAAATGAATGGAGCTGTGGGTTTTCCCAGATACATATTTTTGTCCCAGTTAACTAAACTTTCTCTTCATTCAAACTCCTTTTTAACATCTATTT
Organism: Varanus komodoensis; assembly: GCF_004798865.1. NCBI lineage: Eukaryota > Metazoa > Chordata > Lepidosauria > Squamata > Varanidae > Varanus > Varanus komodoensis. The sequence goes on from NW_025335606.1 coordinate 10,799,719, forward strand.
TTAACTGAGGGACCCAAACTATAAACTAAACTATATATTGCCTAGTTGCTTAGTTATTTCTTGAGTCACCTTTGCTGTGGAGTCACCTTTGCTAAGCTGGAAAGGCTCAGGCCTGCAGCTGGATGGGTGACCACATGTGGAAGCCAAGCAGGGGTTGACTTGATGGTCTTCTAGGTCACTTTCAACTCTACTGCTAGCCTACTACCTAATCCTATTCTTTAAAAAAGCAACGAATCAGTAGATCAGTTCTAAAAGAGTAAGGAATACACTGAACTCAACAGTATGTCAATCGAAGCAACTCAGACAATACTATACACTATATACATCTATCTTCCCAAAACTGTAAATAGAAGGGGGGAATTTTGTTAACATAGGAGATAAAAAGAAACTACACACTGACTTACCCTCCATTTTTCATTTCAACTGCTGGCCTCTGTCCATTTCACAAACTGTCTTTGAAACATCTCTCAGCTTCAGAAGTGGTGTGCCATGTGGTTTTGTGTGTGTGAGGTTGTGTGTGTGGATAAAGGGGGACACACAATCGTTCAAGCAACACAAATACAAAGTGTCTGCTCCTGGTCACACAGTTCATTGCTAGCTGGCCCATCATATTGTTTTAATGGATTGGCACCTCTTTAGGTCAAAGTTAAATTACATTTTAATTCTTTACTGTAAAAATGTGTCAGTTTTGGCCAGTCTTACTCAGACATGTGGTATTCGTGAGCCACGCTACCAAAACGGGAGATCTATTCATACATATAACTGCTTCTAATGGGCAAAAACCGGACAGCTGCTGTATGTCTGAGTGATTTAAAAACAACAATACAAAATCCCTGTATGCTAATTGACTGAAAATGATATGGCTACAGCCCCATGCCAGTAGCTTAAAAATAATAATTAAATGGCTTCTGTTTATAACTATGTGACACAGACCATCCAATGTTGACAGAAGGATCTTCTCTATTCTTCTGCCTAGCTGAAGTGGAAAAACACATGTAAATTTGACAATATTGATGAAAATTCAGAAATTTAAAGGTCGCTTATTTATTTCTTATGTCAGCAAATGCTCATCACAAAAATTACTTTATTTTAAAAGTGCATTTATTTATATTTAGTCCAAGATGCTTTTATCTCACCTTAATTAAAGTATAGTTAAAATATAATCAAAACATCTTGCAAAACCATACAAGTAAGATAACTGTTAAAATAAACACAAATAAATTAAATGACCGTTAAAAAACAGCCCATTTCTATACAAGTCAATTACAGAAAATAATATTCAAGAATTCCCCATTCAAATATCAGAATGTGCTACTCATCGTGTTCCTGGGTTCTATCTCTGTCTTGTTTCTCCTTCAACAGGTCAGGTTCCAGTTGGACATAACAGAGAACAACCCAGTAATAGAGTATCACTGTATGTTTAGGGCATTAGAAGAAGATGAGCGGTCAGGAACTACATATTTCCAAGCATCCCACGGTCAACAAACCATGAGTTGTGAATGAGATCATTCAGCCCTTCCATAATGTAATATTTTGGTCCTCCAGAAATATGTGCACCTTCTTTCCCTGCTTACTCCTCATATATACCCAGGGACAAATTGCATGTTACAATTAATATGTGGTGTATAGCTCAATGTACTTACCAGTATGCATAGAGTACCTTGGTCCATAATGCATTAAAAGTCCTCAGCTGTGCAATCCCTTCGCCCAACATGCCAGTCAACACATTCCCACTTGTACCAAGAAGGATGGAGAGAGAAGGATTAAGTGCATGGGCCAAACTATTCCAATACCTCACTATTGGTGTGTGTGCAACTGTAAAGTCAGCCTGCAAAATTTACATCTGAAATGAAGGTGCTTCCGGACAGAGGACGGCTAGTGCAACTCAAAAGGCATTGTGCAACTATTCCATCATTTCTTCTTTAAAAGTGTTTTTCTAGAAAGAAAAAGACAGGAGAAGAGATGGAGGAACACAGGAGTGCTATGAATAGAAGGTGATTTACATTTGGACGAGCTGTAAAACTCCAGGAGTGAGCCAAGATGATTGCATGATAAAAGCTTCATCTTGTCCCTTATGAATCAGCAATGAAGAGGACATGTACCACCCAAAAAGAGAATTGATTTGCATAAGATCTGCATATGCTAGTTTAGCTATGTGGATACAATTTCAGCAATAATTGCTATAATTTAAATAGAAATGTAGTGCATCTGACCATAATGGGGATAACCAGGTAAGGCATATGTCTGCTTAGCTGTTCTGCAGGTGCTAACAACTGCTCCCAGGTGCTGCATGCCCTCCCTTCCTACAATTCCTTATTTTTCAACAGTTTTGGTACTGGAAAGCTTTCAGATAGCGAGTATCTTCAAATAGAAGACTCTCCTCCACAGAGCAGGACACATGGTCACACTATGTCTGAAAGGACCCGTAATTCCATTTAGACCAAATCCTTACCAGGAACAGACCAGTAGGACACAGAACAATCAGTTCAAGTTGCGACAACCCAGATTCAGGCTGGACATCAGGAAAAGCTTCTTCACTGTCAGAGCAATATGACAGTGGAACCAGCTGCCTAGAGAGGTGGTGGGCTCTCCCACACTGGAGACATTCAAGGTGAAACTGGACAGCTATCTGAGTGGGATGGCGTAACTTGGTGTCCCATGTCCTGTTCCAACCTTACTATTCTATGATTCTATGAGTATCAAACCAAACCAGTATCTGGGCTGTAATACTTATGATTGTAGATGAAGCTTCCATAAATGAAAACTTTTGTACACAAGCATACCATACATGCAGAAAGCTAACATGTCAGGAAATATGCTAGGCCAGAAACTTTTTCTGAGTGTAGTTTTCTACAGGAGGAGATATTTTATTTATATGGAGTGAATCATGTGAACCCTCTTACATACACTCAGAAATTTCACACCAGGGTGAAAATAGATTTTATGCATTGCATGCTTTAGCCAGACATTTAGTAGAACTTACTGTGCAAATAAAATGTTCTCTAATGAAGAGTGATAGAAACATACTGAAGCTCTTCTCCAGTGACGCAGGAAGTTAAGTGCTACATCATACATGGCAAATACTGAAGTTCATAGTTTTAGGGCAACTTAATCGAAATACCCCAAAGGAATATACTCCTGCTATGGAAAGATGGCTGGAGAGTTACCTAGCAAAATTAATTCCTTATTCCAGGAAATATGTTTTGGCTACTTTCTAGATTCTTGATTCAAAATATCTGTTCTCACTAATGACATAATGGGAACTGCTATATCAAATTTGGCAGGATGTATTCAAATGACCAATGAGGCAGTTCAAGCAACGGCAAGGCAATCTGTTCATCGGGCTTTGACCACTGCTGTTTCTACTTCTGGTTCTTCCACTATTTCACCTGGAGATTTATGGATGCATCTGGATTTTGTAAAATAGGAGCAGCATGAATGTGTAGCCATTGCTGACCAAACAACAACGGACTAATCTATTGTAAATGCAGACCTGATTGAACCTGCAATAAATCACAAGGCTGAGCCTCTTGACTATTCAAAGACCAAGGCCAACCATCTGGCCAGCAGTCACACGTTTGGCTAATGAGTAGCTTGGATGCCCTCCCATTATTGTGTTATCTAGAGGAATATTAGAATACAAAAAATGTATCCTTGCCATGCAGGCCAAATTTAAATTCCAAATTAGCTGAGAAGCTTTACTTGGTCAGTCTGTTAGTGTAGCTTGATCATACTGTGTGTGATCACAAAGTGTGTGGGTGTGTTGTCTATCTCCCTTGACCTGTGTTGTCCTGCCTACTATTCTATTGGTGCCTGACAGTTCACACACCTGTAATCATCACTTCATTACTAACAGCATCAATGGATGGTTTTTACATGTGAAATGGCCATCACAGATAACTTTCAGTTTCCTGCCTTCACAGTAATTTTACTGGTCACAGCTGGCTCTTTTGAGAATTCTTATTATATTTATATTCTGCCTTTTTTCCTTTCAAGGAACTCAAGGCATCTTACATAATTCTCTTTTCCCTCCTCTCAAATTTATCCTCACTGCAACATCCCTGTGAGGTAGGTTAGAGTCTGGGACTGGCCCAAGGTGAGCTCCATGGCTGAGTGGGGACCAGAACCCAGATCTCCTGAGTCCCAGTCCTGCGCTTGTAACTACTATACTACATGGCCATCTTATGTGAGAAGGACTCCAAACACCAGTAGTTTCTGAGGGTCAAAAGAGGCTGATAGAAACGTTGCTTCTCGTTGTGTATGTTCAAGTTAGTTTTGAGTAACTCTTGCTCGAAATGTACTTTAAGATTTCTGAAGCTACAGAAGTACCTACAACACATATTTCCCGGAGATGAACGAGAGATGAACATCGCTAGCTTTTGCTTCGCTTTCAACTCTCCGGAGGGATAACAGGAAAGCAGTATCTGTCTCCACCTGATGAACTTGGAATCAGTGTTCACTTGTATGCCCAGTGCCATGAAATGAAAGCCACACAGCACTGGGCTAAAGTGACCAACAACATTATGTGTATGACTAGCACATCTGCATGTACCTCACAGGTATGACTATGGATGGGAGGTGGTCGAAGCCCCATCGGTGAGGGTGTTCAAGGATAGGGCTTGACATGCACATGGGAAGCATGTCAGGAGCAGAGCCGGCTGGAGCCGGGGTCAGACTAGAAGGCCTGGGAGGCCCCTTCTGACTCGCTCAGTTTCTATGTTCTATTTGTCTATGTTTCTGTTCCCTTTGGTGAAAGTCAAAAGTACTCCAATGAACTCATGGAGCTTAGTTTGCTGTAATCACCCCATACACCACAGGTCTTTTGATTGCAGACTAATTCTGTTAGTTCCTGAACACAAGCTATATCAGGACCCCACCCTTTTTGGACCCATGGGCACATCTGGGTATTTTAGAAACATCTGTGGCCACCTCCACAAAACACCTAAGCAGTGGATTCCCACTTTGTTGCCTGTCATGTCTAGGAATCTTACGCTGAATTTTATTCAAAAAAATCTTTTGATTTGTGTCTGTTGGATACAGCAACATCTTTTAAATAAGGGATTTTTTTAAAGCCAATGCTAGTGGAATGCAGCAAACCATATATTTTGCCAAAATCTAGCAGTTGCATCTTTTTGTGAAGATTATTGCACTGATAAATTTTGTAATGTGAAGTCAAATGGGCCTTATGAAGTCTGAGCAACAACAAAGCTAGTGGAGGAGACAGTATTCCAGCTGAGCTATTCAAAATCCTAAAAGACGATGCAGTAAAAGTGCTACACTCAATATGCCAGCAAATTTGGAAAACTCAACAGTGGCCACAGGATTGGAAAAGGTCAGTTTACATTCCAGTCCCAAAGAAGGGCAATGCCAAAGAATGTTCAAACTACCACACCATTGCACTAATTTCACATGCTAGCAAAGTGATGCCTAAAATCCTACAAGCTAGGCTCCAGCAGTATGTGGACCGAGAACTATCAGAAGTACAAGAAGAATTTCGAAGAGGCAGAGGAACTAGAGATCAAATTTCCAACATACGCTGGATCATGGAGAAAGCTAGGGAGTTCCAGAAAAACATCTGCTTCATTGACTACACTAAAGCCTTTGATTGTGTGGATCACAACAAATTGTGGCAAGTTCTTAAAGAGATGGGAGTGCCAGACCATCTTATTTGTCTCTTGAGAAACCTATATGCGAGCCAAGACGCAACAGTGAGAACTGGACACAGAACCACTGAATGGTTCAAAATTGAGAAAGGACTTTGGCAAGGCTGTATACTATCTCCCTGCCTATTTAACTTATATGCAGAGCATATCATGAGAAAGGCGGGGCTAGATGAATCATGGCATCCGGTCCTCTCACTTCCTGGCAAATAGATGAGGAAGAAATGGAGGTAGTGACAGATTTTATTTTCCTGGGCTCCAAGATCACCGCAGATGGGGACTGTGGCCAAGAAATTAAAAGATGCTTACTCCTGGGGAGGAGAGCTATGGCAAATCTAGACAGCATACTAAAAAGCAGAGACATCACGCTGCCAACAAAAGTGCGTATAGTCAAGGCTATGGTTTTCCCAGTTGCAATGTATGGTTGTGAAAGCTGGACCATAAGGAAGGCTGCACGCCAAAGGATTGAGGCCTTTGAATTGTGGTGCTGGAGGAGACTCCTGCGAGTCCCTCGGCCTGCAAAGAGATCAAACTGGTCAGTCCTAGAGGAGATCAACCCTGGCTGCTCTTTAGAAGGCCAGATCCTGAAGATGAAACTCAAATACTTTGGCCACCAATTGAGAAGGAAGGGCTCCCTGGAGAAGAGCCTAATGCTGGGAACCATAGGTGGCAAAAGAAGAAGGGGATGGCAGAGGATGAGGTGGCTAGATGGAGTCACTGAAGCAGTTGGTGTGAGCTTGAGTGGACTCCCAGGGATGGTGGAGGACAGGAAGGCCTGGAGGAATGTTGTTCACGGGGTTGTGATGGGTTGGACACTCTGTACATGCTCAGAGAACCATTCTGGGCAATTTGTACTGGATGTCATGAAGAATGATTGCAAGGATAATCAATGGTGGCTGGTGTTTGTTTGAAGGAGGAACCTCAGTTCATGACACTCTGTTTGCCAGTTGGTGCGGATACAAGAGGAGAATGGTTTTGTTGTCCTGTCCTACTTGTGGAACTGGTTGGCTCCTAAGGAAATAGAAAGCTGGGCTGAATAGACCTTTGGTCCAATCCAGCACAGCTTTTCTGACAATTTTCTTCTTAAAAGCAGTCAAAGACCTGGGGCCATCAGTTTCCTTCTGAGTTCTAGTATTATGAAAGAGAATGAAAAAAAATCCCCTTTCCACTTCTTTCCCAGGTCTATATAACTCAATCTCATCCCTCATTTGACTTTCTCTCTCAGAAACCCCCAAATGCTTCCCAGACTTTCCCTGTAGTGATAGTGCTCCAGTCTCCTGTTTGCTTTGTGTTTTGCACCTTTTTTGAGCTCCAAAGCATTCTTTTTGGGATACGCTGTTCTAAGCATGGCTTAACCCACAGCTGCAATGCTTAATCTGTGACAATAAAACTGCAATTCCAGGTAAAGATCTGTTTAAGAAGCATGTAATATAATAATAAATTAATAACAAAAGTATTGAAAATTAACTTTGAAAATGATTTATGGGTTAGAAATGTACTACAAATCAAGACAGAGGCTCTGGAAGAAACCAAAGAGACTTTCACAACACCTCTTCAACCTGCATTTTCCTAATCTTGCCTGACCACTTCCCAACCCTCAAAAACATGTTTTGGTTTCTGTGGAATGCAACAGATTTTGGTGAGGACTCGCATCATCACCACTGGCCACTCTGTCCAAATCCCACTTGGGCTGTTCAAACAAAGAGAAAGGAAAAATATATTATATTATATTAATTTATTTCTATTGCGATTTATATCCTGCCCTTTTTCTACAAAGGGCTCAAGTCAGCTTACATCATCTCTCCTCCTCCGTCTTATCCCCACAACAACAACCCTGTGAGGTAGGTTGGGCTGAGAGTCTGTGACTTGCCCAAAGTCACCCATGCCTGAGTGGGGACTAGAACCCAGATCCTCTGAGTCCCAGTCCCATGCTCTTAAACACTACACTACATTGGCCCTCAAGCGCAGGCACAGAGTGCCTCAGAGTGAACTCTGTGGACTTTCCAGGCAGGTTCTAACCTTTATTTCTGCTTTTTCTGCTCTCATTTCTGCTTTTTCCTCAGCCCGGCCTGAATTCCTGGTTGCTATTCTCCATCTTACCTTAATGGTCTTGAGTCCAGGACACAGAATGTCCAGGATTGCCATGAAAGTACACATCTGCTGTAGTAGGTATGTGACATCAAGTTGCCTCTGACTTGCAGTGACCCTATCCATGAATGTCTCCAAAATGTCCAGGATGAAAGCCCTGCTCAATTCATGTAAATTCCAGGCCGTGGCTTCCTTTACGATGTCAAATCATCACATATTCGGCCTTCCTTTTCTTCCTTTTGACTTTCCCTAGCATTGCTGCCTTCTCAAGTAAGTCTCGCCTTCTCATGATGTGCCCAAAGCAGGGCAACTTTGCAATTTTTGCTTCTAGGGAAACATCTGGCCTGATTTGATCTAGGCCCCACTGTCTCATCTTTCTATCCATAAAGCTCTCCTCCAACACCATGTTTCAAATGCATCCATTTTTGTTCCCATGCATAGTGATGAGGAATATAAGAGTGTGGACAATCTTGGCCTTGGACACCAGTAAAACTTCTTTCCCTTGGTGATCTTTTTCTAGTTTCTTCATTGCTGCCCTTCCAAGTCTCAGTTTTCTTTTAATTTCTTGACAGCAGTCTCCATTTGAATCGATGACTGAGGCAATATATATAAAATATTTCACAATTTTGATTTCTTCATTGTTGGCAGTAAAATTATGCATTCTTCTGTAGTCATAATTTTCATTTTCTTAATATTCAGCTATACTTCTGTTTTTGCACTTTCTTTTACTTTCCTTAGGAGTGCATATGAAACCAAGTAAAACATTTCCTCTATCTACTCCAGTGCTGTTTGCTGTGACTAGTAATTATCTCCACCACCTCGGGATTCTTTTGCCTTGAGCTTTTGATAGGAATTTAACAAAATTTACAATTTGTCTCCTTATATGGAACAAAAAGAACTTGATTTTTTAAAGTAAAAAAATCAGAGAAACCAAAACTGACAGATATATCCCTCTAGGCTCAAAACCTTGAATGCTTTGCTCTTAGAAGTCAAAGATTGAATCCCTGTATATTCAACCTTGTTAGTACTGAATGAAGGTTAAAGTTGGGGCTTGGGGAGGTGTTAATGGTTTTATGGCAGGCAAGTATTCATGGTTCTCTCTACCCTGGAAATTTATTTATTTGATTTATTTCAAATATGCCCATTAACATCATGCTCTCTGGGCAGCCAGAAATAGCTGCATCAGTTGAATTTGAGAATAGAGTTTCAGTCCATATTTATAAGAACTCACCAAAATTCATGCTATTTTTCATATTTGCGAGAGAAAGAACTTGAAATACCAATGTGCTGTTGTTGCTAGTCGTGAAGTCACGTCCGACCCATTGCGACCCCATGGACAACATTCCTCCAGGCCTTCCTGCCCTCCACCGTCCCCGGAGTCCACTTAAGCCCCCTGTAGGACAAAGCAAAACCAGCAGGTTTGCCCATCTCTGCTTCTCTTGTGAAACTGATGCTCTGCTGAACCGCTGCCCTTCTGCATCCCAGGTCCCAAATCTGCAGGCATTACTCCTCAAGAAGATGGGGACAGACATGCTGGGTTCTAGTCCCCGCTCAGCCATGGAGCCCACTGGGCGACTTTGGGCCAGTCACAGACTCTCAGCCCAGCCTACCTCACAGGGTTGTTGTTGTGGGGAGAAGACGGAGGAGGAGAATGATGTAAGCTGCCTTGAGCCCTTCGTAGGAAAAAAGGCAGGATAGAAATCGAGAAATAAATAAATAAATAAATAAATAAATTTGATGAATGGTCCCCCAGTCTAGCCTGCACAGTCACAAGCAGCTGCCCACAAGCCGGACATGGCTGCCTCAGCACCCTCCTGCCAAGTTCCCCAGAAACTGCTGTAGATAGGTGCACTGTCTCTGATGCTAGAGGGAGCCTGCAGGCATTAGGACTAGGAGCTTCCAGAACTGTACACAATATTTTCAATAGTTCAGTTCAATACAAGTAGCATCCCTATAGCCCGCAGTATCTGATCCTGCCTAACTTGGCAGCTAAGCTGCGTCAGACCTGGGTGAAATCTGGATGGATGACTTAAATGTTGTGAATGATCCAGAGAGCTTTGCAGAGCGGGGTATAGAAATGTAATCTAATAATAATAATAATTGTAAATGTGGTCACACTGTAGCTTCGTTTCGTATAAAGGTAGCATGACATTGGCAGTTTATTTTTAAATCCTTTCCTTGTGATGTCTAACTTGGACTTCACCTTCTTCACAGCAGCTGCGCACTGGGTCAAAATTTTCACTGAGCTTTCCGGCACAAAGCTCAAAATCCATTTCTGCCCAATCAGGTCTCATCTGCTTATACTTGAAGATGGGGTCCTATGTGCCTTACCTCGCACTGGTTTTTACTGAACTGCATTTGGATGCCAGCACTTTCAGTTTGGAGAGATAGTTTTGGAGCTCCTCACAATGCCTCTGGGTTTTAAAACCCCCAAAGAGTTTGATGTCATCAGCAAACTTGGCCACTTCAGTGCTTATTCTTAATTCCAGCTTATTTATAGTAAGTTTCTGCATCCTGGCCTCCAAACCATCAATTATCGCTCATATCCCCAATTGGCCCATGGCACCTTCTGTCCCAAAGATGTTCTTGAGTGGATAGCGGAAAGAGAATGCAGATGTTTCGCTAAGCGAGTGGAGTGGAATGCAACATGTCAGCACACGTTCCTTTGGCTCTTGTTTTGGTACAATAGATGGCCATGAAGTTGGAAACATTGCATTGTGCTGTGCAACCCGGCTGGAATATGGCAAGGATCTGCAAGATAAAAAAAATCTTAAAGGATAAAAGGTGGGATATAAATGCAACAACAGCAGCCGCCGTCTCCAGCTGTGTTGGACAAATTGCACTGGAAGGAAGATCACCACTGACACAGCAGACCTCAACATACTTGCAAACTCAACGTTTTTTTGCATTAAACCAAATAATCTTGGAATGTGTGTGCACATGTTTTCATTCCTTCCTGATATAAATGAAAAGTTAAGTGTAAGAGGTTTTAAAATTGGCATGGAAAAGGTAATGCGTGAAATCGTTGCTGACATCCCTGTTTTCCCAGCAGAGGAAGAGTGGAGTCTTTCTGAATAAGACTGAAGGTGCTTTAATTGAGTCCTGTGAGAAGCCAGGAACAGAGCTTTAAAATGATGCAAGGAAGTAGTAGATTCCAAAGCATGCCAGAGGGAGGAAGCAAGAACTCTTGTGTATCTGCTTGGCGTGCAGCTTGTGCTAAGAATGTTTACCTGGACTCTTGGGCTCCAGTCCTATGCACCTGGCAACCAGCCCTACTGAACTCAATGGGATTACTTCTGACTGAACGTCCAGGATTGTGCTGTACATCTCGAAATGTTCAGGGTGGCTAAGTTCCAAAGAAGTTCACAGGACTCCAGCTTAACAAATCAATATGTGCTACTCTGTTATTATGAGCACGTAGCTGGAACAAAAATGCTTTACACAAGGAGACCAAAAACAAATGGTGCAGTTTGTCCTGATTTTCTAAGGGCATACTTAGGGGCTCTCCCAAGCTGAAGCAAGAGCCTGGAGGCAAATTGGGCTACACAAAGCACAGGCCCAGGATCACAGAATAAGTGCTCAACTTCAGCCCTTCCAAGGGGTTGATAGAGCAACCCAGCACCTTCCAAGTCAGCCCTCTGACCATCTTCCCTCTCACAGTCTGCATGGGCCACCATGGCTCTCCAGGGGCTTGAAACCTTCCCCTGAAGGAGATCTACAAGCTTCTGAGGCCCCTTGTAGAAGTGTCTCTGCTGAAGTCCCTCGTGCCCTACACTCAGTGGATAAGCTGAACAATTGATCTCTTTCAGCCGCTGAATTCTGACATAACTGGACTCTGCTAGCTTACACAGGCTGAGGCCGTTGCTCCGTCACTTCAGCATTTCTTTGACCACCATGCCAGTGAAGTGAGAAGGCAGACTAAAAGGTTATTCCTGGCACTACAGGCATTAGGTGGGGTAAGTGGTAGATTCCCAGTGGAAAGACCTATGTGCTGTGATAACTTGCTTCATTCAGGTGAAGTGGGCAATGTTCAGTGCAGAAGAAACATTGAGCTGCTGGTCTAGTTGGTTTTCGTACCTGGAAGAGAAAAGGTGCTTTATTCTCTGACACACCTCCAGTAAGCAAAAAGGACAAAGAACGAGTCTCTGAGCCTGCACAGAGGGGTTTGTTGAACCCAATCTAGCAACTACTTCCAAGAACCCACTTTCTGAGCAAGTCTGGGCCCCATCCCTCTGTGAGGGCCCTTTGGAGGCAGGCTAGCTTCTTTTCTGTATGACAGCCTTCTAGTGGGCTAGCCTCACCCAATGTCGTGTCATGGGGTCAAATTGTACCAGCTTTGTCTGGGTTCTGGAGCTGCTGCCCCTTGCCCTCTCCCAATATTTGAAAATCCTGCCTATTCTCAAAGATTGTCTGACACCTGGAGAGAATGGCCTTGAGATAAGCTCCTCCACTTTTCCCATTTCAGTGTCTGAAACCCCAGTTTGGACATGCACATGGTAAGCATGTCATGAGCAGAGCCGGCTGGAGCTGGGGGTCAGACTAGATGGCCCAGGAGACCTGACTTGCTCTGTTTCTCTGTTTCTAATTTCCCAGGCACCCTCTTCCCTCTCCTCCTACTCATGATTGGCATGACCTGGGAATGCACACCAAGAACAGCTGCCCCTCTCATTCCTTACAGTGGCTTGCATGATGCGTAACATACAATAAAAGAAGCTAGCGATAACAAAGGAAAAAATAATTTAACAGAATGCACAAGCAACCAAATACCAAGACTAGACATTGCTAAAATTTAAAACTTAGTTGCTAAAAACCAAGATGAGTCAAATAAACATAGTCAGAAATAGGCCAATGAACCAAGGCAAAGCATTCAGGGACTTTCCAAGAGCCTGCAGTGATGGGGCCTGATGGAATCCAGATGGCAGTCTATACTAGAGGTGAGGGGTCACTGCAAAAGGGCCCTGCCTGGTAATAAGAGTAAAAATAAATTTATACATGCTAATTGATGTAGCTGCACATTTAGACATTGGTGTTATAAATTAAATTGAAATACAGTGCATCTGGTGCGGAAGGCTGTGACCAGGTGACCTGTGTGTGTTGCTCAGACTGCTGTCCGGGTGTTGCTGCTGGCACCCTCAAGGCCCAGCTTTTCCTTCTGAAGGTGCCTTATCTTTACGCTGCAGTCAACAGCCCTGCCTTCAAAACAGGGGGCAATTCTCTAGCAGCCCTGCAAACAGAGCGTTATGCCAGAGGACACAAGGCCACACGACAAACACAGAGAGCACATTGCAGAGAAAAAACAGAGCAGCAAACCTCCGTGCCCATGTGGTCCCCACCTCAGTCAAGCATCTCCCCTGCACACCTTAACAACCTGAGCCGAAGCATCAAGGCTTCACAGATGTGTTCGACAGGTAAATGCAATCCAAGGGAATGCCTATCTGTTTATGCACCAAACAGTCACTGTGGCTGTTAGCAGAGGCCCTTCTCCATATTCCTCCCCCCAGTGAAGCAAGAGGGGACATGGCGAGAAGGACCTTCTCTGGAATAGCACCCAGTTATGCAACTCACTCCCATCTGAGATCTGGCTGGCAGGTAAGCTGTTTCGGTTTATTGTTTTTTATTGTTTTAACGGTTCATGTTGCTGCAGCCGCCATATTCTGATTTTAAACTTTTTAGTATGCATAATTTTTATCTATGTTACAAAGCCATTTTATTATACATTAATTGTTTAGTTTTATGCCTTTTTGGTTTTATTACTGTTGGTTGATTTTATATTGTACTTGTTATAAATGAATTGTATTGTTAATTCTTGTTAAAATGTTGTTCTTATGTTGTGAGCAGCCTATGGCTAACAGGGCGGTGTACCAATCAAATCAAGTCAAATCAAAAAATAATCTGATGTAGTCCATCCTGGGATGGACAAACCTTCCACTCGTACTTTCTCCTGCAACTGTTCCCCTCCCAAAACTCTCAGAGGTCTTTGCAAATTTGGGTAGATCCTTACCAAGCAGTGAACTGAATGAATTTTCCTAGACTGTTTTGTGAAGTAGGCCGTATGTGCATGCTACAATTTCCCATCTTCCCCATCATGTGTAGGCATACTTGCCAGCTGAGAAAATAAATTAACAGAACTCTAGGCCATAGACTCTTATGCCATAGAAAATGTGTATGCATTTAAGAATATAATCCACACAGGATTAGACCACCTTGTGCTAACTCAGTGGCCAATCTGTTGCCCACAGGACACCCATAAGTGAGAAATGAATGCAATGGTTCCTTTCCTGTTGAGTTCCCAGCTTCGTAGACGTACCTCCTCTGATAGTGGAGAAACTTATTGCCTTCAGAGGGAGTAGCCAACGATGGCCTTACCCTTCACGAATTTGCCCAATCTACTTTCAGTGGAACTCAGTTGGTGCCCACAAAGGTGCCGCAGACTAGGGTCTTTATTTATTTATTTATTTGTGTGTCTATTTATTTATTTAACACGTTTGTATACTGTTGCAACAGTGCGTAAACCACTGATCGCAAGGTTGGCAGTTCAAACCTGCACGACGGGCTGAGTCCCCATTGCTGTGCCCCCGTTTCCACCAACCTAGCAGTTTGAAAGCTTGCAAATGCAAGTGGATGAATAGATGCCGCTTTGGCGGGAAGCTAACGGCGTTCCATGTGCCTCCTGCCAGCCACATGGCCACAGAAACTGTGGACAAACGAAGAGGAGTACTGTCCCCTGGAGTCGGGCACAAGTGGACTTAATGCCATGCATAACCTTTACCGTATATTGTCGCCATAGCTTCATGACTGTCTGGTTTACATACTATTTGTGAATAAATATTTATTTCATTTCTATACCACCCCACAGCTGAAGCTCTCTGGGTGCCTTGTAAGGATCCTCTTGGGATCCATCTCTTTTCTGTTGACTGAACGTCTTGTGCTTGTCTCTGGCTTAGGAAGCCCCCTGAGCCAAGAAAATGTCTTTAGCCACCCGTGGAACTCCGATTCGGAACCTTCTTTGGCGGCGTGTGCAGCTCAGGCAAATGCTGAGCATCACGGGCATGGAAGGGGTGCTGCAGCTGCGGATGGGCACCTGTGTGAACGCCCAACGTGCTTGGCCCCAAGTCGGCCTGCAGGCTACGGGAATGCGGGCTGGAGTGCAGGGAGCCAAACCCCCGGGGACGATTCCTCTCACATTTCCGCCGCAGACACTTTGCTCTTTCGCCTTCGGTTCATCTACTCTTGCTTTACACCTGCAAATAAGGAAAACGCAGCTGCTCGTGGCTCCTGTGTTTATAGATATGAAACAGCTATTTTTAGAGTAAATACAGAATTGAATGTGGTGTTTTCCTTCAAATCAGTGAGGGCACAAAAAAGCCCCAGAAAATTTCAGAGGGGTCAGTTCAAGGAACAGCGACTGGCTAAACAGGAAAAGAGAAGGTTAAAGTAACGATGTGTTCTTTTATATGAGTAACTTCCCAGCAATCTGCTGAAGGAGTGATTTTAGATCAGGCTGAAACCCCAAACCACCATCTTTTTAATTTGCCAAGCACCTGTGAAAGAATGCAGCTGCAAAGACCCTGGGAAAACAATGGGAACTGTGACAGTTCATTAATATAAACCAGCAACTAGATGTATTTGGGAAAAGTCGTCGATATAGGATTACACTGGAGGGACACAGTGGCATTCCTGGGGTGTACCAAGGTGACTGGCTTACTAAGATTATAGATGGGTGTACATCATTTGCATCTGAATGATAATTTGGTAACTATTTATTGTTCCGTGTCCAACAAATGCATGAAGAACAGAGATTGATTAAGTAAAGATTCGTGGGGGGAAACTGGCTGCTTCAGCATTTCCTTGTTTGTTCCAAAGCATCCCCCCCGCTCAACCCGCATGCTGCAATCCTATGCACAATTGATAGGAACTGCGTCTTCCTGGATTCAGCAGGACTTGCTTCAGTGCTAATATACATGAGATTTGCACTGCACAGGATTTAAATCCTTAGGATGCAAAGCCTTAATCGCTACAGGATATATTCATGGAACACATCAGCAGTTTATTGAATTTAAAACACGAAATGACAGGACTGACATTTGATTGGAAACTAGTCTTAAAAGTGCAAGTCTATTCTCCTAATCCCCATGTGGGGAACTACCATTACACAGTGGACATGGAAATGAACTCTGCGCCAGCTCAGGGTTACTGTCATTTATTAGTTAATATCTTCCAAGCTTAAGCATAGCACTAGAAGCAACAGGCAGGGCTGAGTTCAGGTAAATCCTGGCATAAATTAATCCCTGATAGATAGTATGTACATTTTTAAATTTTAGATACTTTTTACTCTGTTTTTTCCTCCAGCTAGTTTCCCAGAGTGGCTGATATAAAACCTGTATCATTCAAAACCATAACCATCTATATGTAGTGGAAGCAGGGCTGTTTATCACATTAAAAAGCAAGCTATCAAACTTTTTAAAATCTTTGCTCAAGCCCAGAGTAAAAGTGAAAAAGGAATGGAAAGACCAGAAAAGTTAAAAATAAAAGCGCTCATCTGAAAGCAACAGGGAACATAAACAGGCAAACAGTTCTGGAAAGGAAGTCCTAGAATGAAAGCACTGCCTCTTGAAAACTTCTGCCTGCTAGGGTGGCCATGTGTCCTCTTTAACAAACAGTCCTCTGTTCTGAAGGCATCCTCCGCCTGAAGACCTGTGCATTCTAAGTGTGGTATAAAGAAAGAACCATCAGAAGAACTTGGCCTAGAAGTCGCCATCAGCAACAACACCTGGCTTTAGGCACAGAAAGCACACACAGATCCTTCTCATGTGGAAAAGGTGGTCTGGTGTTGTGGTCTTCAAGTTTCAGGGGAGCCTTGAGCAGGATTCCCTTGGAGATTCCCTTCCTGAGCAGCCTCTCTGCCTCCTCTGGGTTGCTGCTTTGCGGTCTTTGCAGCTGCCATGCATGGAAAGGGCTTCAGTGCAGCTGCAGCATCCAGAGTGCAAGTACAGGTGAGATGCTGCAGAGTGACCTGCTCTCGCACATATTGCAAGTGGCCCCTCTTTGCAAGCCTTGCCCAGGAAGTTTCAAAGCCCAGATTACTCTGCAAACATTTTAATTGAGTTCAAACTTTTATCTTAAAATGCTGCTTGGTCCAAGCAAGATCAGTGCTCCATCATCTGTTTTACCTAGCAGGAATCTGCAGCAGCACTGATACTTCATCCATGGCTCTGAGGAAAAGTGGCTGCCCTCTCTGTGGTCTGTGGACCAGATGCTTGTCCCCACGGAGATGTGGGTCACGGAACGCGGGCAGTCGACAACATTTGCTGAATCCAGGCCTCTATCTGTTTCACGCATTTACCATTTAATGAGAAGGCAACGTAAGTTCAGCCTACTGTGTGATTAAGTGCAATTGTCACTCCGTGCAACTATTACAAATTGCAGAGAATAAGAAGATATTGTGGAGTGATTTGCATGGCAGAGATTAAGGGCCACTAAGAGATGTGAGCTCATAGACGTTAATCACTAGGGAGGTACTTTGTATACACACACTCATGCATGCAGGTACACACATGTCAGCACGGCTCTCGCCTCAAAGCTCGTATCGTACAAAATCAAGAGCCGGCTCTATTTTGAATCTTCTGTATTTTGCCAGCAGGTCAGAGCCCCAGACCCCAGATTCTCTTTCTCCATGATCTGAGCAACTTTATGCATGATGAAGACAACAACAACGACGATGGTGATGGGTGGCAACTATTCAGTGTGGATGGCAAAATGACAACAGATAACACGAAAAGGCAGAAGAGTTCAGTTTCTGCTTTGGCTCAGTCTTCTCCCAAAAAATCTATGACGTGCCTGAAGAAGGGGAAGCACAAGCTGATGGAGCCGGATGGCAGCTCAAGAGTGATCGGCAAATGGTCAAGGAGCACCATCAATGGGTTGAATGAGTTCAGATCCCCAGGGCCCAATGAACTCCACTCTAGAGTCATAAAGGAGCTGGTGAAGAACTCTCAGAACCACTGTCAATTATCTTTGAGAAATTATGGAGGACAAGGAAAGTGCCAGATGACTGGAGAAGGGCCCGTGTGGTCCCTGTCTTCAATAAAATTAAAAAGAAGAATCTGGGAACTACATCCCAGGCAGTCTGACATCAAACCCTAGGAAAATTCTGGAGCAGATTGTAAAGCAGTCTGTCTGCAAACACGTTGACAACAATGCAGTGATTACTAGAAGCCAACATGGATTTCTCAAGAACATCTTGAGAACCTGATTTCATCAGATCTTCCCTAATCTGATTGCATTTTTTGATTGGGTAGTCTCCCTGATGGACCATGGGAATGATATGGACACCATCTATCTTGAGTTCAGCAAAGCTTTTGACAAAGTACCTCATGATCTTCTGATTATCAAACTAGGCAAAAGAAGGTTAAATGGAACAATGATCAGACAGATCCACGGTTGGCTTCAGAATTAGTCTCAAAGACTATTTATCAATGGCAATTGGGGTACCACAGGGTTCAGTCCTGAATTTAGCACTATTCAACAATTTCAGTAGGGGCAAATGCCAAGTTCTGCACCCAGAAAAAGAAACCAAATGCATCATTGAGAAAGATCTTGGAATTTCTGTAGAGCACAAGCAGAATATGAGGCAACAACATATTCTGGCTGCAAAAAGGGGCAAATGCTATTTTAGGCTGCATTAATAGAAGGAAATCCCATGAAGTTCCAGTTCCCCTTTACTCAGCACAGGTGAGACCTCATCTGGACCACAGTTTAAGAAAGATGCAGACAACATGGAAAGGATTCAGAGGTTGGTAACAAGGATGATCTAGGGCCTGGAAACAAAGCTATGAGAGATGGAAAGAACTGGGCATGCTGAGAGGAGAAGAGAAGAGAAGAGAAGAGAAGAGAAGAGAAGAGAAGAGAAGAGAAGAGAAGAGAAGGCATTCTACAAGTGCTTGAAAGGCTGTCACAAAGAGGATCTCTTCTCAATCATCCCAGAGTGAAGGGCATGGAACAACAGGCTGAAGTTACAGGAAGCCAGATTCCAGCTAGATATCGGGGGGGGAATTTCCTAACTGTTAGAGTACTACACAAGCAGTGCCATGGCTGGCCACTAGGAATGTCAGCCAGTGTGTCTGCTTGCTGAGCACCCTTTCCCCAGGTTCTGGTGGCAGCAGCAGCAAGTGAGAACGAAGGTTGGCCACCCAGAATGGCTGCTGGGGAAGGCTCCCGGTTGCACAGCTGCTTGTGGACTTTTTCTGGGCTTGACTGTCTTCCATGAGCACTGGAAGAAGGTCAATGGGCAAGTGCAAACCAGGTTCAGGAGAGTCTCAGCACATTCCCTCATCTCTGCCATCCGAAGGATTCACCCTGAAGCATGGCAGGGAGGATGGGAAAGCTGATCAGAGATCCCTGGAACAGTATCCACTCTCAGGCCAAGGAGAGAGGGAGGGTGCAACTATCTAGCCAACTCCAGAAGGCTGGATTGGGAAGGAAGGTTGGCTGGATTTAGCCTAGAGACCAGAGGGCCAATACCCCTGCATTGCTAGGGCTACAGTAATTGCCACAACCAGAGAAAATTCATAAAAGGACCTAAAAGATAGGTCCCCATGGACCCTCCCAGCTTCTCCTGAATACAGACTGTCCCCAGGTTATGAACAACTCCTGTTCCTGAGAAAATGGAAATTCATCTTTAAGTCAAATTTGTATGTAAGTCAGATCACGTATAGCTGGCCCTCCACATTCATGGGGGTTAAGAGCACAGGACTCCCATGAAAATGGAAATACTGTGAATATCTCTACCCCACCCTGAGACTCACCAGTGCTTCCTCCTTGCAGCAAGAAATGCTGGAGAGATTTCCCTCTCTGGATGGGCTGGGCAGGAAGACATGCTTTGGAGGCCGTCTCTCCTCTTTTACTTTCTCTTTCTGTGGTAATTTTCTGCAGTATTTTTAATAGGTAGACTTTATGGCAGTTGTTTAGGTTGTTTCTACCTCGGATGTTCTTAACTCAGGGACTGCCTGTACCAAGAAGCTGGTGAGGTGGGATCCAACCTCCTCTCCTCTCACAGCCCCTTGTTACCTCAAACATCAGTGGAGGGCTGTGGCCATCATGCCTGCGTGCAGGTTTCCTACATCTGGCTGGTAGTATTGGCATGTGGGACAAGGTAAGCCTTTAGAGTAGGTGCAGCAGGTCCGTTTTTAGATTTTGGTACCTCCAACCTTGAGAACTTCAAGGAGATCAAACCGGCCAGTCCTAGGGGAGATCAGCCCTGACTGCTCTTTAGAAGGCCAGATACTGAAGATGAAGCTCAGATATTTCGGCCACCTAATGAGAAGGAAGGGCTCATGGAGAAGACCCTGATGCTGTGAACAATTGACGGCAAACGGAGAAGGGGATGGCAGAGACTGAGGTGGCTGGATGAGGTCACTGGGGCAGTGGGTGTGGGTTTGGGTGGACTCCGGGGGATGGTGGAGGACAGGAAGGCCTGGAGGGATGTTGTCTATGGGGTCGTGATGGGTCAGGCATGGGTCAACAAAATAAACCATGAGAACTCACACTATCAAGTGGGGCTTCTTTTAGAACAACCTTCTCCAACCCGTGGCGTTCCAGATACATTGAATGGCAATTCTCACCATGTCTTCACACACCCGCTTTGCTTTACCCTGAGCATAATTGTGGATTTATCATCTGACTACACTTCAGTGTAAGTTTGAAGGGTTATAGGTCCGCTGCTCTGTCTAAATTTATCTGGTCTGATCTTATAAACAACTGTATTCCCTCCTCACTTTGATTACTTTTCCCTTCCTCTGTTCTACTGTGCTTTCTCTTTGATGTTGCATCTTGCCACTTCAGGCCCAAGGCTACCTTTTTGCATTAGCTTACAGATGATTTCTTAATTCACACACCTCCAAATGAACTGACGCAGTTTCATTTGTATATGCAGTTTACCACTGTATTCAGCTCTTCCTGGAGATCATTATAGAAACTTGATAGAAACCTTTCCAGCCTCATCTCAATTAACATGCAGCACTTCATTCAGCGCAATCCTTTGAAACTGGCTACATATTTGGCAAATATACCTTACCTCGTGGCATGCAGCCTTGCTTAAGATATCCTTGTTAGATTAAACACTATTTGCATGTTGATGGCCCCCTCCTGTCAGGCATCTCTTTTACTTTCCAGGTGGGATGCTTGATGTCAGACACAGCCTCACCTTGATCTTCAATTCATTCTATTTGCATTAATTTACATTAGAGAAGGTTGTGTTTCAAAATGTTATCTTCATAGCCATGATGGCTAGAAACTTTAAATGCTTGTTTTAAAATAACTACATCAGGTGCACAGACAAGCTTTTTACAGCGGCGAATGAACCAGGGTGGGGCTTATTTGAGAAAAGCCGATGAATGGATCACTTTAATTATTTATTTTTTGGGTGTATCTCCTGCTCCCTAGGTGGCGAACAGCAGGATTTTTAGAGTCTAGCATGCTGTATTGTGGGACCCATGAAGATTTGATGGCCATCTCTTTTCACTGCGAATGGCACTGGGGACACCCTCAAAGCATCCTCCCTACAATCCATCCAAATGTAACAGACCTCTGTTGCAGGAAGGGCAGGTTCTGCAACTTTGAATTTGCAGCTGGATGTGCACAAAGCCGATTGGCTGCTCTGTATCATATTTGTACGGGCCAAACAACATGCCACTGGCCTCTGTTTCTGACTCCCGTGGATCAGGCCCAGCACATGGGAGGGTTAAATCAAGAATTAGTGTCATGAGCTGTGCTTCTCCTTCGCAACACTAATAGTTTCACCAGTGCTTCTTTGCCAAATGTCTTTCTTTTACATGCAAGTCTCTATCATATGCAAAGCAAATTGTTGAACCCCATCTGACATTCTTTACCCAGAACATTCCTTATGAATTCTTCTCTGTCTGTCCCTGGGGGAAGGAGCACTGTGGAACTGGAGACGCTTGTGCTTCTCCCTCAGGGATCGCAATTGGGCCACCCTGTGACTGTAATGACGGACTACCAGGCCCACCTCCTCAGGAGGATGGAGTTCCCCATCCAATAGAGTCCCCATCTCTTAATCTCCTTCAAGATGTTGTTGCTCTTCCATGTTCTCATGGGGAGGTTGACTGGGCCGCGTGGCTGCCCTTGAACTAATCTCTCCTACAGCAGGCAGAGACGGGTACGCAGGGCCTTGAGCCGCAGCTGGAACTGGGTCTGTTTGAACAATTTTCTTGTTATCAGAGTCTGAGCTGCCAGTCCTGCTAGAATAGTTAACCTCCCCTGCACACATTTCATCCTTGGATGCTGAGCTGTCAGTCCAGCCAAAATGGTTAGCCTCTCATGCTTGCCCCGAGGTTTGCCAGACATGCATGCATGACATCAACAGTCTCGGATCCATCAGCTGATTTGGCCCGCAAGAATTCAGCAGCATTTCCCATCCCAGGTTAAACCTTGCCCATCCTATCAGTTGCTTGCAAACCACCCAGGGAGCTTCAGTCACAGAAAACATATAGGAATATAATAAATAACTTTTTTAAAAATTTGTTTCTTCCATGCAGTGGCTAGAAGAAGAAATAGTCTTATTGCTGCTATACTCTGTATTTTTCTTCTTCTAGTCTCCATGCACATTTTTGATTTTTGAAAACATGCAGTTGGAGAGTGGAGGGGATAATAAATTTAAAAATAGTGTATAAATAAAAATGATCACTAATGGCAAACAAACTGTATTTTTGGCACAATACATTTCTCGTGGTTGAATTCCTGATAAACTTCCATGAAACATAGTTTGAAAATGGCTTATATTGAATTTGGCTTTCTTTGGCGCAGAATTTTCTTGTAAAAGCTACGCACATGTAACTACTTCACTGCTTGATTTGAAAAATGTATCTTGTATCTGAGTTTGGCTTCCATCATCTTCATATGGAAAGCAAGTGTTTACTTTAACACTAAATTTATTTTCTGAAGTCTAAACCCATTTTTAAAAAAGGTTCACAGTTAGAAAGAGAAACTAGCTTTAAAAGGGGCATAATGTCACCCCAACTAGCATAATATGGCTTTTGTGTTCAGTGGGATCTGGGTTTTATTTATTGACTTGCTTTTCAGCTAAATAAACTCTAAATGACTTACCAAAATTAATGCAACATGCCATTGTTAAGTGTTAGTCTCTTGCTAATTAACATAGGCTAGTATTGCTACCCTTAGGCTGGCAGCCATTCCCTTTGAAGCAGCCAATCAACATTTTGGTGGTGTCTGTACGGTCCAGGGAGTGTGTGGCAAGCAATTAAAGACAGAACACCAGAACCAGGGCACAGGTACAAGGTGACGTCCTGCAGGAGGTTCAGAGAGCCAGAATCAAGTAACAGAATTGTTAAACTGTCCAGGGTCAAGGTCAGGGAGATGCTAGATCCAACCAAATACAGTCCAAGAAATCACAGTCCAAAGGTGCAGTCCAGTAGCACAGTCCAAAGGTCAAGTTCCAGAAAGATTGTCACATTCAAGAGCAAGGTGAGGGCAGGGAGGATGGGTGCTGGTCCCTGGGAGTCAGGATCAGACTGGAGACAAGGATGGAACCAGAATTCAGGCAATACAGAGAGCCAGAACACAAGGATAGCTGGCCTTCTTTCCCTCCAGCTGCATGGCATAATTGTTCCTGAGTGGTCACTGCAAACATCTGCAAATGTGTTCCTAGTTCTGCAGGCACTTGTAGGGTCACTCAGGCCCTGAATCTGACCGTAGCTCCCCCCTTGGGAAAGGGAGTTCCATACTACTTCATGATACAGGCTTCTCTGGATGTGCCTGCTGAAAGGCACAGACCTAGACCAGGGTGTGTATATTCTCTATTAGCTGGCCCATAACTCTCCCAATCTATTAGGTAGTAGAGTGTGCCATGAGTCCTTTCTGAGTCCAGAATTCAGGCTACCTGGTATTCCTCATGCATGTCCACTTGCGCTGGAGGAGGTGGTGGAATGGTGTGTTCTGGGGAAGTGTTAGAATGGTGTAGTTTTAACCGGGAAATGTGTAATACTGGATGGATCGTGAGGGGGTGAGGAAGGTCTGACTTGAAGGTCACTGGGTTTATTTGCTGGGTGACCAGATAGGGACCCTTGTAGCAATAGTCCACTTTGACAGAGTGATGGTTGGAGTGGTAGAGTTCCATCGAAAGCCACACCTTGTCTCCTACTTGAATGTCGGGTCCTCCCTTGTGTCATCGCTTGTCATAGCCTTTGTACACAGCCCAAACCTGTTCCAGATGATGTATTAATTCTGCCTGGGATTCTTGGATGTGGGTCACTTGGCAGATGGAACCATAGATGCAGCCAGGATGCCCGGATGGTCTTGTGGGTGATACTTGGTATTTACATAAAATGGACTATGCCCAGTGGAGGCATGACTGGTATTGTTGTATGCAAGCTCTGCCAGGGGCAGAAGGTCAACCCAGTCTTCCTGATAGTAGTTGAGGAAGCAGCTGAGATACTGTTCCAATATCCAGCTCACCCTTTCTGTTTGCCCATT
This sequence comes from Varanus komodoensis, assembly GCF_004798865.1. NCBI lineage: Eukaryota > Metazoa > Chordata > Lepidosauria > Squamata > Varanidae > Varanus > Varanus komodoensis. The sequence continues at coordinate 10,823,973 of NW_025335606.1, forward strand.
AGTCTGTGGATGGTAAGCTGACAATAGCCTCTTTGAACACCCAGGAGGTCCAAAAATGGAGCTCAGAAACAAGATGTGAACTGAGGCCCCTATTTGAAATGATCACATCTGGCAATCCATGAAGCCAGAACACACAGGTAAGGTGGCCTCTTTGTCATGCATTGGGCATGCTGCAGACAGGAACGGAGCTGGCCATATTGGTTAGCAAGTCAACTGCTACCAAGATAGCCATATGGTCTTGGGCTGGGAGCAGATCTACAGTGATGTCCAAAAAGATGGTGGGTCAATGTTTGGCAGGGGTTGAAAGGCATCGCAGGAGACCTTGAGGCTTCAGCTGAAGAACTTTTACCCTAGTGCACATATCACAGGCATGACTGTACTGAACTTAGAAAACAGGTACAAAAGCAAGTGTGTGGGTGGAACCTTTAGGTTTTTTCCAGCAGTGGAAAAATATAGAGTTAAGTGATAGAATTCACTGGAGAGAGGTGAGAGCCACACATTTGAATATCTTCAAAGGGGAATGGACAGATTCATGGAGAAGGAGGACAGTGGTGGCTACTTGCCTGGCTGGCTATGTGTTACCGCCATTATCAGAGGCAACGTGCCAGTATACAGCAGCTGCCGAGGAGCTGGGCAGGAGGGGGTCTTGCACCCATCAGGCTCGTTGCCACCATGTGAATGACTGGAGAGACCATTGCTCTGATCCAACATGGTTCTGATGCTTTAAAAATTGGAAGAGGAAGGCAGCTATAAACTTGCTGTTTTCCTTCTTTTGGAGGGACTGTATGCATCTCTTGTTAAAAGACTCTGTCACAAAGACATTACACCCAACAGTTTGACAGTAGAAGTCATTGGAGAAAAGGCAGAGAGAAAGGAAATAGAAGGAGGACAATCACATTTTGGCTGGGAGTGAAGACAAGGCTGTATGAAAGCCTTCATGAAAAGGGGGGATTTTTTTTTGAGGGGGGGAGGATTTGAGGAGTACAACTTGATGGTCCAGCTGTGTAATTCTGGGAATGAGCTGTAGGCATAGGTGACATCAGTAAAGAAGGTTTAGGGCCATTTAAAGTAAGAGTGTGTGGTCATTTGGAAGGCACTGGACTTCTTTGGAATCTGCATTTTCATTCATCTTCCCTATCTTTCTCCATCTATTTATTTATCTACTTCATTATTTTGGAACCTGCATCTTCATTCACTGCCTGCCTGCCTGCCATCCATCCAATCTGCCTCCCTGAGAGTTTCATCTGTGGAGCAGTATAGAAATGAAAGTATTAGTAGTAGTAGTAGTAATCCCTGTTATCTCTCTTCTATCTATCTATCTATCTATCTATCTATCTATCTATCTATCTATCTATCTATCATCTAACACCAGCCTACCTTTTCCTCCCATGCCATGTACAAAGCGCATGCACTGAAGGGAAAGTTAAAACGAATCTTCTTAACACTGCAAGATCTAGAGGGCAGAGTTCAAAACATCCAAAAAAGATGCCCTCTTTTAATGACTGTCATTATATTTTGATGTGTTTAATAATACAGCAGAGGTTAAATGAAACATGAAAAAGGGATGTACATTAAAATTGAGATAACTCTTCCTTCAGTGAAGTGGAACCCAGCAGATGTAGCTGCACACTGTAATTGCTGCCTGCTTCCTGTCAGTCTGATTAAGTTGCATTGTCCCCGCTCCAAGTGTAAGAATCAGTGGCTTCCCATCGGGCACAGCATGGGACAACTGGCTTATGCAGTCAGATCACTACACACACCTCCTGCTTGGGCCTGGTAATGGTGCAGGCATGCAATATACATTGATGACTTATAAAATCAATAGTGCAGCACATTCAGAAACACAATAGCGGCTTCTCTTCCCAACAGTCCGGCCAGGGAGCCCCCCTCCTTCCTGCCCCCCCCCCCAAATTTGGTTGCAAAGTTAAAACTCCCTAACTCAGCATTCCAGAGAATTCCAAGGGCTTTTTTTCTTTTTTGACACAACAGCAGCTGCAGTCCCTGGGAGCCATAAGACACCCTTTTGTTGTGCTCTTCTACGTCACTCACCAGAATAGAATCTCCCCCCTTCAGTTTGCTACAGTTAAGGAGCTGTTAGTGTTTTCCATTATATAGCAAACCCTTTCTTTCAGAACTTAATTACTAGCTGTAAATGTCCAGTACCTGCTTGAAATTATTGGGCCAAGTGCTCAATGGGTGTAAAATCAAAATGGTTGGTTGTTACCAAAGAAAGAGAGTGTAAGAGTTGAAAGAAATGGAAAGAAGGGCCCATTCTTTGAAGCAATTAAGGTCTACACAAACATCAGTGGGCAGCCTACATGCCCAACCCCATCCTCAGCACGGGCCTCTCTTACAGTGGCCAATTGTTTCTAGAAGATGACGCTGCTCACAGTGTCCCACAGCGCAATTCCTTGTGTGCCTCCTAATACACCAGGTTTCTGTTTTGCCACCATCAACATCCTGTGCCTCCATATCCAACATGCATCAAACTCACCTAGCTGGCCCTGAGGTCCAATTCGCAAGACCTCATTCGGTCGGTCGGTCGGTCGGTCGGTCGGTCGGTTGTCCGTCCGTCCTTCCGTTTGTCTGTTCATTTGTTCATTCATTCATTCCTTCAAAAGATGCCTTCTGGTTTTCCATGCAGAGGCAGCTCACAGACAACTATTGCGACATAAAAAAGAGGCAGCATTAAAATAACCACTTGGGTAAAAAAGGTAGGATTTAATTTAACTGACAGATGATCACCCCCAGCAACCCAAAATTGTATATGGTGTCTTTGAATGCCATCACTGGATATGAGGGCGAAGCATTTTCAAGATGAGTGAAAGTCAAACAGTCTGTTTGTGGCATTTGGCTTAATGTTTAGATGAGGATGTCCACGTGATCACTGTAAAAACATGGTGCAGTTGGAGTACTCCCTTCCCAAGCATCACCCCAGCCCGCTTTCTAGAACACTCTATTCCATTACTCCTTTCCTGTTTTGTCCACATAAGGATCCAGATTTGAAGAGTGAGTTCATTTAATGCCTATAAGATTATGGTATGCATGTATTGATTTTTCTCCAGTGAGTTTAAGGTGCCTGTCAGACCAGCTTAGCTTCAAAACTTGAACATAGATATTTCTGTACTCTAATTGCTTGAGCCATCCAAAATACTTCAGTAGGGGAATACAAAATGATAAATAAGGTAACTTAATGACTACTAGAATGAAGTGCAATGGCTAAAACAGAGATGTGAGCAGAGCTGCAGGCAGTATGTTTACCATGTTCAAAGCTGGAATCAGAACTAATTTGGGCAGAGAGGAAAATGACTTAGATTGTGTAGATATTCACTTTTTTAATTTGGAGGAGTACCATGTTGCCGCTGACAGTTGCCACTGCTTCAGCACCTTCCTCGCACCGCTTCCCACCCATGCTGCGTTCTTTCACTCTTGGATTCCTCTTGGTGTAATCCTGAGCAATCACAGAACACAAAATGAACACCGCAATGACACTACAGTTTTGTCCACCTGACATCACACAGGGCAAGTTTGGGCAATGAAGAGTGAGGTGATGAGGGTGATTTTAAAACACAATCAAACATTTTTGTGAAGTGTGCCAAGGATTGCTGAAAAGGCGAGACATTTTCAGCACTGATAAAAGCATTCTCTAATAAAGTGAGTAATTTTGGCTGGGCTGTGGAATTAATTCCCATCTCATCCAAGCTCAGCTCTGACCTTGGAAAACCACTCCAAACAGGTACTCAAATATGGCACACGGATGTAAAGAGGATACCTTTGCTCAGTCTTGTGGGAGTAACTCTGGGGAAAACAAAATACTTGCCAGGTATTATTTAGCCTTTCCACTAAACAGTGCTCAAAAAACAAAACAACAAACCCAAGACAAAACAATGACAGCTGAAAAAGTGGCTACTGAATAAATGCATCAACTAATAAGCCAAGGATTTTAAAATCAGTAACTCAGCAAGCTAAAGGGTTGCCAGAAAACAAAGGTCTTTGTTTAGCAGCAGAAGGCTAGAGAAAGCACTTGCAATAACAGTAGTTATCATTTGAATAGTGCTTTCAGCTCTTCAAAGTGCTTCACATACTTTGTTTCTGTGAAAACCCTGTAAGGTAAGCTGCAGATGGGTGAATGAGCAAAAGTAGCTGGCCCAAGTGGCTCACCAAGTACAGGTGAGACTTGAACCAGGAGCCGCTGAATGTGCTTCTCTGACCCTTCATCAATAACTTACGCTACACCCATTTTCTTATCAGGGAGTAAAACTCAACCTATGCCTTCTTTTGTTTATTGAAATACAGTGGTACCTTGGCTCACGAAGTTAATCCATTCCAGGACTCTGGTCGTGACTCAAATTGGTCGTGAGCCAAGTCAAATTTCCCCATAAGACTCGATGTAAATAAGGTTCATCCATTCTGTAACTATTTTTTTACTCACAAAAATTTGAAGCAAAGTGACAAAGAACAACAAAGATTGTGGCCATCTCCCCCACCCCAGCGATCATGTGGGGTGAGTGGAGAGACGGGCACGATTGCGGGCGCACTGGTGGGGGAGACTGGCTTGATTGTGGGCGTGCTTGGGGAGACTGGCATGCTTGCAGGTGTGCTCGAAGGGGAGACGGGCGCGATTGCGGGCGCACTGGTGGGAGGACTGGCTTGATTGTGGGCATGCTTGTGGGGGAGACGGTGCAATCACGGGCGCTCTGCGGGGGAGACAGGCGCAGGCACAGATGCGCTCAGGCAGGGAACACAGATGCAATTGCGGCCATCTCCCCCCCCCCCCACCAGCATGACCACGATCACACCTGTGCAGGGAAGGCAGGAGCAATCGTGATCATCACCTGATGCGGAGTTCGCAACCCGAGGCAAAATTTTTATGAAATTTCTGTACGTGACACGATTTGGTCGTGAACTGAGGCATTCATGAGCCTCAGTTCATAAGGAGGGCTGATGTTAGATTTTATCCATAGAGTCCCAGTGGCTAGGGAGGTTCCAGAAACAACTTTCTCTTGCATCCCAACCGAATGCAGTCCAGATGTTGGTGAGATACAGAGAAGAGGAACTATAGAAGACAGTTCCTTACATAGCAGGATGAGGAAGACCTTCAAGATATCTTTGCTTTTGAACTAAGGAGGCAAAGTTAGAAAATAGACTGACAGAAATACATGACTTTGACAGCCAAATTCGAAACAAGCCTACCTTCTGAGTAGGTTGAATTGGACCTACTAGGTAGCTGTATATATGGATTCAACCTGAATAACTAAAAATGGGATTGAAGATTAGGTCTCTAAAAGCACATGCTTATTTTTTAAAGTTCACAAAATATGTCTGTGGTGCTTTTCTAGGCATATATGCTTGATTATAATTATTATCACATGCATTTCCAAGGCACTCATCATAATATCTAGATGTCATTACAGAAATTAGGGAAGAATGTCAATGTTTCTGCTATGGAAAGGGCCAATTTCCAGCTTCCAGATCCATGACTAAAACCAAGGAAGTGAAATAATAAGAAAATGTGGCATAAAGTCAGCTAAAGAGAATGCAGACTACTCTCTGATGAAATCTGTACCACTAGCCAAGGCTCTCAGTAACAATTTGTCTCAGCGAACTAGTCGGAACAATGAGACAGTTTTTCTTGGACATGAGGAAAGCCTACCAGATTTCATGCTTGCTTCTGCTCTCTTCTGTCCTCTTGGCTGATCTGCAATGTCCAAATGAATAGTGAAAGAAGAGCAAAGAGGAAGCTTGATTCTTAGATAAACAAGGCCTTGGAGAATTCGCAGAAGGGCAGTTTATGTGGAAATAGGTTAGTGTAATGTTTCCTCCTCCACCACTCCTCCAGTTTCTGCCATTGGGGAACCTTTTTCACATAGACTGTGTTCTTTTGAGGAGCTCCCACATATTGCAAAATGATTCTGCTGGGAATCTCTAGGAGCACAGTCAACTAGAACAGCCTTTGAGGCCTTATTTCTGCACAGGTGACCTTAGATTGCTCCCTGGGACATATCTAACGCTTCCTGGATTGCAGCTGTGCATTCTGGAAAGAGAGTGAATAGTGGACAAGCAGTCTTTCAGGAAAGCTTTCCACCATGATTGATCTGGGTCACATAGAAGACACTGTTAGTAGAAACAGCTTCAAATAATGATAACATCTCAGAGAGGTTTTATACCTTGCAAAAGAAGAGAGAATTGATCTGCACTGCTCATCTTCTGTCAATCTGCTTCCAAGGTAATGTTTACAAAGCCTTTGATTGAGAAGAACAGCCAAAAATGGTGACTTCAGCTTTGCATCTTTGCAGGGTCCTTTAGGGCTGTTGCTGTAGTGTAACGGCTGTCAGCCTAAGCCTATAATAGCATGACCACATATGATCACCAAAAAAGCCACAAAAAAGAGAACAGTGGTTTATATGAAATTCTCTTATGCTGATTTATATGCGCAGATGTAAATTTAGAGAAAATTACTATAACTGAACAGCACATCTCATAGAATCATAGAATTGTAGAGTTGGAAGGGGCCTTGAAGGCCATCAGGTCCAACACCCTGCTGGTGCAGGACACCAGTTTACACCATCCCACCCAGATGGCTGTCTAATTTCTTTTTGAATGTCTTCAGGGTGGGAGAGCCCATCACCTTTCCAGGCAGCTGGTTCCACTGTCATATTGCTTTGACAGTGAGGAATCTCATCATGGCATGGAAGACTGAAACTAGATAACCTGTATGTCTGGTTCAATCAGCTGCGTAGGGGCTGTCGAAGGGCCATTTCAAAGCTCGGCTCTTTTTTCCTGGTGGCAATGACAAATACAGCAGCAAATTTGGTGGTGGCAATTTTGGCAGTGGTGAGGTGTGGATCTTGATGGCTCCCAGCAGGTCGATGCAGCCCCCAACCCTCAGGCACTGCCCACACCAATAACACATATATCAGTAGCAGAGAACCTGCAAAGAAGAAGGCTGGACTACATAGGTATCAAAGCTATGCTAAAGGAAGGTAAGGATATGGCTGAAAAGCTGAATGAATTCTTTGGGTTCTGTTCGTTGTAGAAGGAACGAATAGATGAATACGTGGCTGACATTTTCAGTGAAATGACCTGAAGAACTGAAGTGACAAGAGATGAAGTTCTGAGCCTTTTTGTCAAATGTAAAAATAGTAAATCACTGAATCCATATGATAAATTTAAAAATAACAAATCACCAGCTCTGCCTAGTATCCATTGAGAAATTGCTGATCATCTAACAAAAAATTGCCAAGAGCCAGACTTTCACACTAGGCTCGTCTCCTAGCAGGGTCACCCAAGGTGGAATGGTCAATGCTGAGACAACATACTGAGAGGCATCTCCCCCTTAAGGAGTAATGGTCACATCAGCAGAAGAGAATGGATATCTCTTATGGTAATGGGGACAGAGAAATTCCTGAGGAGCAGCAGGATTTGAAGACAACGCTGGCAGAGGACCTTTCACAGACAGCAGCAACGATGCTCAAGCTAACTCTGGTTAATCGTTCACAGAAGTTGGCAATGAGAAACCTCTTCTTATAAACCTTTGGATGAACCCACCCAAAATTAAACAAGAGATAAAGCCAAAAGATGAGACCTCCTGGTTAGAAAGCACTCAACTGGCCACTCAGAAAGAGCCAAGGACACATATGAATAATACTGTTACTAATGGTGCAGCTAGACCAAAGCCAAAAGGAGGACATGGACAGAGACAAAAGTAAAGTCCAGTTCCATAGAACTGGAACATGAAAGGGAAGAAGTATGAACCAAGGCAAACTGGCAACCATAAAGGATCAGAATCCTGAATGCAACTTTCGAGTGTCTTTCACGTAGCGACAGGAAGATCTGCTCTGTGCAAAGAAATAAAAGCGAACAACAAAAGAGGAAAAACAAAAGGCCTCTTCCATAGGATCCGAGGAATTAAAAGGAAATTAAAACCTAGATTAGGAATTCTGGAAGACCAGCAGGGGAACATACAATCTGACCAGGATGAAATAAAGAGAGGGTGGAAACAAGGCACAGAAGAACTATACAGAAAAGATAAAAGGATGACAGGTTCCTTTGAAGATGAATCAAGTAAGGAAGAGCCTGCAATAACAGAAAGTGAAGGGAAAACTGCTCTAAAAGCACTTTGAAGGAACAAAGCACCAGGAGTAGACAGGGCACCAGCAGCTACAGAGGTGAATCAGTCAGAATCCTAACAAGAATCTGCCAACAGCTATGGAAAGCAAAACAATGGTCCACACAGTGGAAACAATATACATTCCAGTCCCCAGGAAAGAAGATGCTAAGGAATGCAGCGACTACTGGACCATTGCACGGATTTCCCATGCAAGCAAAAGGATACTTCAAAGAATTTTACCCAATAGGGAGTGGAGATGCTTGACATTTAAGCTGGATTCTGAAAAGGAAGGGGCATCCAAGATCATATATCACAAATAGATGTAGGCCACTGGAGTTTACCAAAGAATTTCAGAAGATTGTTCTATGCTTTATAAACTATCGCAAAGGCTTTAAGTATGTGGATTATAAGAAGCTGTGGGTGAATCTGAAAGAAATGGGTGGGTCTCAGCACTTGATTGTCCTGATGTGCAACCTTTATGCAGGCAAGAAGTTGCTGTTAGGAAAGAATATGGGGAAACATAATGGTTTCCTATAGGCAAAGGTGTCAGACAAGGGTACACTTTTTCTCCCTATCTGTTCAATCTGTGCATATAACATATAAGGGAAACTGGATAAGGATCAAAGGAAGGAATGAAAATTGGTGGAAGAAACATTGATAATTTAAGATAGGCAGATGATACTGAAAGCAGCAATGAATTGAACTTGCTCCTGAGGAAAGAGAAAGGAGAAATTACACAATCTTAATGTCAAGAATGAAAAAAAAATGTGAAAGATTTTGTACCTTGGAAAGATTCCATGGAGAAGACAATCATGCTGCAGAAAGTCAAAGTCAGAAGAAGATGACCAAATACGGGATGGATTGACTCCATAAAGAAAGCCTCAGCCTTGAACATGGGAGAACTGAATGGAGTAGTCATAGATGGAACATTTTGAAGGGCTTTCATTTGTAGGGTCACCATAGGTCGACAACGACTTGATGGCATGTAGCAGCAACAACTGGAGAGGCATTTTGACCTAGTAGAATGGGGAAAACAGCAGCAACTGCAAACAGCTGGAAAACAACCAAGCTTTCAGTGGTTGAGGAAAAGACGCAGGGATCAGGGAAAGGGGAGTAGCCATGGTCTTCTGGAAAATCCTGGAGGACTACATTGGGCTTCAGCTTCTACATCCCTGAGCTGTCCCATGGCACAGGTACTTATTGGATACCATGAAAATAATGATCACAACTGTTCTACCACACAGAACAAAAGAAGAAACAAACCTGATGCCTTCCATAACACGGGATACTTTGTGAAAAAGTGCTGCATCACACCCTTAACTCTGAACAGCTGCTCTTAAAGGAAGAAAATCGAAAGAGTGTGATAGACAACACTTGTTGTTTGTTTTCACAAGGGTGTCCAGGGCTGGACTTTGGCGGGCCTCCAACAGAAGGGAGTTCCACATCTGTACAATACACACCCCAAACACCTGCCCAAGCTTGGGGCACATATGCTATTAGTAAGAGCTTGCCCTCTGTTCTTCCAAATGCCAGTAACGATAATGGAAAATGTAACAACAGAAAACAATTAAAAGGGCCATGCCAGGGAAAGGCTTCCTCCATTTTCGCAGCACCGAGCTGTAATCTGGGCAAGCTTCACCCACGTTGCTGCAGATTGTGTAAAGTATGTGTGAAAACAAAGCACATATGTGTCCAGATGGGCAGCCAGGCAGGTAGTGGGAACAGAGAGATGCGGCGTTAAGTTCAATGGAAAGTTGCCTGCAGGCTCTCTGTGCTAACTAGTCATTATTTACACATTCAGATATCGATGATGCAAGAGCATGGACAGACGTTGAAAAAAACAAACAAACACACATCTCCATTTTCAAACGGAGCATTAATTATTTGCAAAAAGCTTCAGTTGTTTAATAGATAATGTCATGGTTGGGCCCTCTCGGTGTGGCACGCAACTGTCCAGAACCCCCATAGTATAATAAATAGGCTCCTGATGCTGGAATTGAGTGATGTTTGGCATACAATCTATTCCTCTGAGCTTGTCTTTTCCTTCTGTTCACCAGTTTCAAACAAATAATCTTGAGCAGCATTAAAAAAAGCAAAATGAAACAAAACCAAAACAAAGGCACAAAGATGCAATTTGGGGAGAGTTTTAAATGGTTAGAAATACAAAGATGTGTTCTTCTCCCACCCACTCCCTTTTTCTTATTTAGAGAGGATGCATTTTACCTTGATGAATAAAGAACTGGATATTTGTTTCCCGTATTCAAACAAGCTTTTTGGACAGAAAGTTCCATTATGATAGCTGGATTCACATGAACTAAAACAATTATAACTGTCCATTGTTAGCTGTCATGCTGTGGGAACCAGCGAGGGTTATCCAGTGTGGGTAGGGGTCTTCCTGAAACTGCGCACAATGAGAATCCATGGTCTGTTTTAGCAATATTTTTCACCACAATTGTCCAATACTGGACAACTGATCCCACCGTGGGTAAAGATGTACAGCCAGTGATTCGTTCAGCAAAACCAGCAAGGAACCCCTTTCTGAAATTGCTGACATATTCCCTGGCTGTTCCCAGAGCCAGCTGTCCCACAGATACCCCAGTTTTCAGCTCAGCTCACTACCGCTTTTCCCCCCTTTTAAGACTTTTTTGTTAATTTTCCCCTGATCCCCATTTGGGCAGCTATGATCTTCCCCTTCAAAGAGTCCTGGCAGCATCTTGGAGGTGGTTTTTATTTTAATTTTTTGCACCTGCAAACAGGCACAATTTTTAATGTTTTTACTGTGCAGTACAACACCTTCGATGAAACTCAAATACTTTGGCCACCTAATGAGAAGGAGCAACTCATTGGAGAAGACCTTGATGCTGGGAACAATAGAGGGCAAAAGAAGAAGGGGACGGCAGAGGATGCGGTGGCTGGATGGAGTCACTGGGGCAGTGGGTGTGGGCTTGGGTGGACTCCAGGGGATGGTGGAGGACAGGAGAGCCTGGAGGAATGTTGTCCATGGGATCACGATGGGTCAGGCACGACTTTGTGACTAAGCAACAACACCTTTCCCACAAAATGCACTGATACTATGCAAGAAAGAAAGAAAGAAAATTGAAACATTGCATTTTTAAAAAAAATATTCCAGTCCTAACAGCACAAATGTGTTCCTTTGCAAAGCACTAGTGGAAGGATTTCAAGCCTCAGGTAGGGCACTTTGCAGGAATGGGGTGGGAACTGCCTGGGGGCAGCAACTATCTACCCTGGGCTTTGCCCAGCAGAGCCTAGAAAACCATCTTTCCTCCTGGGTGAACCTTGAGAGATCAGCAGGATTGATTTGTCATTTCAAATGCAAACCACAAAGGGATCTCATTCATTCATTCCTCCATTCATTCATCTTGCTCTTTTTGGGGGAATTGCCCCCATCTTTGTAAGATCTTCAACTCTCTGAATGCCCATGGGGGATCCACCTTTTCACTTTTCCTGACCCCCTATAGCATAAAATGTTGCCCCCCAAAATCAAATTTAAGATCCCTTAAAATGGGGAAATGTGGGTAAAGAGGCTGGATTTGTATAGGGACCCACTGCTGAGTAGATTCAAGTTGAAATACTCATGATCCTTCTAAACCCTTCTTTTTCAAAGACTCCCCAAACTGGGCAGAGCTGTCCAAGGAACAAGTGGGTGGATGGGAAGGGAGTGAGAGAGCAAAGTACCCACAGTGAGTACAATCATCTGGTGGACTCATGATGGGTACCACACAGAACTACCAATACTCTGTGGCAGATCCCTCTGTGGCTGGTGAGATGTGCGAAACAGTCTATTCAGTCTTGAATTATATAGTTCAGCTTTCTAGTGCCTTCTAGATGATTTGTCCTTCAGTTTCCAATAGTCCTAGGCAGGGTAGACAGTGGTCAGGAATACTGGAAGCTGTTGTCCAAAATACCTGGAAAATATGATTTTGGAAAAGCCAGCAATTTCCTATCATATCAGATCAAAGAGTTTCAAGGAACTGGCTTGAAAGCCTCCATTGAATTGCTTCCATTGCTTCTTTCATCCCAATATCCCATGCCATCCTGACCAAAAAAATGGAAATCAGAGATGAGCTGTACAAATGGAACCTGGGCTATGCAGCTAAGGGTCGGCTTGGTTCTTGGGGGCCTCCATTTTGGGCTTCAACCTGGTGCATAGTTCACAGCAACCTTCCACAACTTGGTGCCCTTGATGTCATGTGATTTCCATGTTGCATCAGCTTCACGATCTAATGTTCTCCTTGTGAGTAAAATATGGCTTGTAACAGCAACCTTCCACAACTTGGTGACCTCAGATATTTCAACGTCATGTGATTTCCATGTTGCATCAGCTTCACGCTCTACTCTTCTTTTGAGTAAAGTATGGGTTGGAACAGGCTAGCAAAAAGACCACCTTCTTGTGTCACGTTTTATGTGTCATGATTTATGAATTTGGGAACCACAGGTTATTCAATGGCTAGATAACCAAACATAACCCATGGTTATGCTTTGCAGAACAGAACAAGCCAAGGCCAAGCATTGAATATGCAGATCCAGCCAAATTCTACCAGCATGTGCCACAGCCCAGCAAAACAACCCACAGTGAGCTATGTTTGTAACACCCTGACTCTTGGGTTGAAACTTAGTAGGACCTTTTCAGTTCTTGAATAAATTTAGGAAGCATGGAACCTCAATAAATATTCAGTTTCACATTCAGTCCCATTGTGAGAAATTCTCCTTGATTTGTAACTGCCGAGTTGACTCAATTCATTTCATCTTTGTTTGGCTACATACTTTCATTTCGTTATTATTTGCTTTGATTCACTTCGTTTCGCCTGTTTCATTTTGTCTTTACAACATGGAAAATGAAATGAATTAACCTAGCAAAAGGTGGGGTTGGTTCATAAACACACCACTTCACTTATTCAATTTTCAAATGCTGTAGCACGGAATATATTAGCCAACCACAAGTTGCAGACACCTACGTAGGCTATGAAGAAGCAATACTTATGCCGTCGGATTTGATTTCGAATGATACAAAATATTCCAGTTTTGTCTGCAATTTGATTTAATGGGTGGGTTTAGCAAAGGAAGCTGGACACAAGTTAGTAGACTCAGTTTTCAGCATAACCCTCCTTGAAATATCCACGGGCCAAATTGAATGTTGGCTAACCCCTCCCTAGTGGAACAAGGTGCAGTAGTTTTCTTTATTCTCCCATACCCTCATATGGTCACATTTCAAAACAAGACCACAGTGCCCTGGAAGAGAAGGACTTAAGCGCCTCTCATATTTTTTGCTGTGCATTTCCCCTTCATGGATAAAATTCCAATGACGTGTATGCTCACACATTCATAGAGAAAGCTGCACTCTCCATGTTTTAACGTACATTTTGTTCGGTCTTAATGTTCACATTCTGTTAATGTATCCCATACCTTTATCACATTCAAAACATATCCTATCTTATTTCCAAGGAGCCCAGGACAATATCTGTGGACCTTCTCCTCCTCTTCATTCATCTCACAATGACCCTGTGATGTGGGTGAGGCTGAGACAGTGACTGGTTCAAAGTCACCTTGAAAGCTTCATGGCAGAGCAGAGAAATTTTGCCAAGCTGAAATCCTGCAGGCAAAGAGCTCAATCTTGCTCCTATCAGGCTTCAGCCTGACCACAGTTCATGAAAGCTCAAGAGACCACGTGATATCCTGTAGCCCCCACAGACTGATCGTCACTGATCATATTCAAATTATACAATGCCACTTACTCAGGAAGCATCACTGGCAACAGTATGAGCGGCATTTTACAGCAAAACCCTAACCCAACACCTAAGTGTTACCTTCAGTGGTGGTGATGGTGGGGTAGGATGTTAAAGACCACTCGGCATTCAATAAACATGGTGGTGGCTTTTGTGTGGTAGGAAACTAGATTTATTTTTTGTGGGGGCAAACTATGCTTGCTGCTATTGCCAGACCAGAGTAGGCTCTGGAATGGGCTCTGGCCCATGTCCTCCAGACAGTGACTGGGTTCACAAAGCATAGTCAGCCACACTCAAGGGTCAAGTATGGGTTGCCACTGAACTGTGGATTGTTGTTGAAATGTAGGTTTTCATGTGGTCAGGGTTCAGTCACCATGAACAACACACAGTTCACAACCCAACGATAAACCCTGGGTTTTCTTTATGAGTAATCACAGCTAGGGTCAGACAATAGCTCAATAACACCCACTCTATGGCAAATCCATGGCTCAGCAAGACCCACACTCAGTGTATGCTGAGTCCTTAAATGTGGGCTGTTACAGTGTGTGGACTCAGACATTTTGGACTTCGATTCCCAGAAGCCTTGGTCATGAATGGTGGGAACAGAAGATCTGGAGATCTATTTTCTGCCCATCTTTGCTCTAACCCAAGTTCAATAAATTTAATCATGAGTCTTTCAATGGTTCTCTCTAGCCATTGTCCTAGATGTCCCAGGATTTAGTTTTTCTTAATAAACCAAGGAGCCCATTGGGTTCTAGTAAGATGGAGAAGGTGCTTCTGAATGCTTGTGCTAAGTTGGCTGGGAAGTCTGGGATTTGCAGCCCACCATATCTAGAGGGACCAGGTTGGGGAAGGCCTGCCCATGCATCTATTTTCTGATTCCAGAGATCGGGCCAGAATCCAGAGAACTGCCAGACTTGCTAGCAGGAACTTTCCCCAGACCATTGGTGATCTATCGGGGTCCATCCATTCCAAGAGCAGACCATTCTAAGAGTTCCATCACATCTGTGGAGCTGTTGAGGTGGCTGGGCCCATATGTTGGTTCAGCTCCCTCATGTTCAGGTATGTAAAAGTTGTGCATTGCATCAGCAGTATAACATGCCTCTTTTTAGAGCACGTGCACTAATTCACCAAACCTGACTGTGCCTGTGCATGAGCATATTGAAACAGGAAGGATAAAACATAAGCAGTATAACATGAAATTATATTGATAATTAAGAAAACAAACAATATTAAGCACTCCAAGCAATCATGCTTTAAAAAATCTTATTTCTTAAAGCCCATTAAATGAAGTAAAACTCTTATGCAAATAGATAAATATAAGTTGTTCACTGCAAATATATTACTGATATTCATAGAGGGGGGTTCCTTTTTTCGGAAACAATTATGGTTGATTGTTGAAAAAAATATATCCAACAACTCTTCAAATTGTTTCTCCAATGACAGTTAGAAGCATATATGGCAGCAAAAGAAATTAAGAGAGCTGCACAAGGTCATGCTAAACAATTATTCAAAACAAATTAATTCAGAACAAATATAATTCCAGGAGCTTGGTTCTCACATAGATTAGAATCACCACTCTTCGCTTAAATGGGAGTTCTCAAGAGCACTTAACATGAATTATTGGGCCCTTAATATGCTTTACAGCCCTTCCATTCACAAACAATCTTGCTGGCTACATAGCTTAGCCTTGCTATACCGTGAGCTCTAACACTTTTAAAACTTTCCTGCTTATAATTTGGGATAGAGTTCTGCTGATAGACCAAAGGCTGAATTTAATTTATTTCTTCCCCCAGTAGAGTCTCTAGCAGGGTGTACTCTCCTCCTTCTCCTCCTCCTCCTCCTTCTCCTCCTCCTCCTCCTCCTCCACCACCACCTCCTTGCCTTTCCCCTTCTTGCAAGAAACTCAAGGTGTCTTGCAAGATTCTCTTCCTCTCCATTTCATCCGAACAACAACCCTGTGAGGTAGCCTGGGCTGAGGGTCTGTGACTGGCCCAAGGATATCTAGCAAGTCCCATGGCTGAGTGGGGATTAGAGCCTGGATCTCCTGCATCCTGACCCCATGCTCATAACCACTACACCATACTGTTTCTCTGGTGGAAGATCTTCCCGTCTCACAATGTACCTGTTTCTTTGTTCTTTAAGCTCAAACTGGCCCTTTCAGTGTATCACCTTTCATTCCAGCAAATGCCTACAGATAACGGGGTGGAGGGGCAGAGGGCCTTTCAGAGATTCAGGGGGTCCAGCCCTCGTGTTCTGTGCTCTAGCAGTACCTCTAATGCAAACAGTAGTAATAAATGAACCAACATCAATACTTAACTGGCACCCTGATCCCAAGCAGGTTTACCAGGAAGGAGTGCCATTGCTATAACCCAGTGAGTGTGCACGGGATTGTAAATTTACTGGGGGGGGTGGGCTTTATTTTGTGTTGTATCATATAGATACTTTGGACTTGTTTCTCCTCCTCCTCCATAGAGGGGGCACATTTGGCCTACACATACCTCTCAGCTAGTTTTGCTAAGCTCTTTTAGAAACTACTGGCCATCATATTATGTACTGAGCTGAGCTGCATGGATATATTATACATGTGATTTGAAGGACTTGGTTTCATGTCTCTTGGGATCATTGTCAGGCGGTTTTGGCAAATGGAACGGAAAGAATGAACCAATTCACCCTTTCAAAGAGTCTGTTATAGCCTGACTCCCATCACCCTTTTTTGCTAGGTGAAAAACATCAGCTAACCTATTTTATTTATTTACTATATTTATATACTGCCTTTTTTCCTTTCAATGGACTCAAAACAGCTTCTATAATTCTCTTCCTCCTCCCAATCTTATCATCACAACAACCCTGTGAAATAGGCTGGGTGGAGAGTCTGCGACTGACCCAAAGTTACCCAGTTGGCACCATAGCTGAGTGGAGACTAGAACCCAGATCTCCTGGGTCCCATTCCCATGCTTTTAACCACCAGAAACACAGAAACAGAGCGAGTCAGAAGGGATCTCCTGGGCCATCTAGTCTGACCCCCAGCTCCAGCCGGCTCCGCTCACAACATGCCCACCATGTGCATGTCTAGCCTATCTTTGAACTATACCACATTGGCATCCTTTTAGCCCTAGTTTAGCCCTTTCTTCTTTGGAGGGGTGTTGCCCTTACAGGAAGCAACCAACCAATAAGCAAAGAAAAACTTCTCCATCCTCACAGCTGTGCCAGTTTCAGGGGCTCTTCATGCTATCGGGACCAGAGACGGGAGCAGAGGGGGATTCAGGGTGGCCGTCCATCAGGGTGTGCACCGTCCCAAGCTCTGGCCCAGGCAGTGAGCTCCACAGACTCCGGCCAGAAGTGGAAGGTTCAACGAAGTGCTGTAACAAGGCGGCAGAACACAACCTTTGCACGCGGGATGCCCAGCTTTAACCTATGGCATCTGTAGGTAATGCAGAGAAAGATTTTAGCTGAAACTCTGGACAGCTGCTGCCAGGCATGGGACACCAGCCTTGCCCACCTGATGCTCTCCAGACGTGCTGGACGCATGTAGAGAACACCCGATTGGGGCAGGCCGGCATGGGCAGCGCTGGACTACTGGCACTGGACTGTGGCATAGAGTCCTAAGCATAGTGGGCCAGGTGGGACCTGTGAAATCCTTCGCCATGGGCAAGAGATCCATCAGTGCTCTGGTCCCAGCAGCTGCACCCCCAGCATCCTGCAGAAGCAGGAAGTCTGTTTGCCAAAGAGGTGTGAACACTGGCAAGGCTATGCATGGCCGTGCTTCTGTGCACTGGGTCTGATTAGAAATCTTTTTAATATTTAAGTTTTAAATGTGTTTTAAACCTTGTTCAAAGGCTTATATATCACAAGTCCATGTATGACAAGCCATGCACTAAGTAATAAATAAATCTATAAACAGATGCATGTGTCGCACGCACGGCATCGCCGGGCGATCGTGCCTGCGTGTATGTGGGAGCCTTTTCTGATCCCTTTGGCACCTCCTGTCTTGCACATGTTGTGCTCCCTGCACCCAGGCTGCTCTAGCTCCCAGAACCATGACTTGTGCTTAGCAGGGTTTGACTCCCATCCTAGGACTGAATGAGAATTCATATATTGGCAGTGTTTCAGCCAAGCCCTCCTTCCAGATATTGCTTTCAATTTTCCCTTGTACAGTTTCTCCCACAATTGGCAGTTAGCTTTTTGTGGCTATCATCTTCCCCTTCCCCTTCCCCTTCCCCTTCCCCTTCTCCTCTTCCACCACCACCACCACCACCATCATCTCAATTTATTTCCCACCTTTAACTGGTTTGTGAGGAATCCAAGATTTCTCACCTAATTTCCCAAGACCATGGGAGATACTTAACTTCTTTTGAACTGTTTTGGTGCGTCCACTCAAAAAAAAGCACTTCTGCAAATTGGGGTTTCCTGAACCTGCCGATACTTTCCTGGGTCTGGACAGTGCCATTTTGGCTACATAAGCAACAGCTTTCATAGCCTGAATATTGGAAGTGGAAAGAAATATGGGAGCAGTTGCTTTGATTCTATTCTACTTAACGGCTGGGATTCTCTGGACAGTTCACAAACATTTTTTTAAAGTTTAAAAAAAGAATTGTGGTTTTACATATAATGTCATTAAAAACACATCGGGTCAGATGTTTGTATAATTTACATTCATGGGTTGTGGATCTCTTTGCAGTTGTCTAGTAAATGGCAACATAATGCATAGTCATAAAAAATAAGCCCATACATCTAAAATGTAGGGGGAAAAGTAGGAATCATTTTCACAAGGTAAATGCATCTTCATTTCTTCACGCTTCATTTCTCAACAACACTATCAGACCTTTTGGGGGTTGTTCCACACCCCAACTTTTGTGTCTTCGTTATTGTTTCATATAATCCTTCCATTTGAATCAGTCTGCAGAACTATTACATGGTAATAGTAACAACCTCTCCAGCATGCAAAAGCGTGAATTACTTCTTACTGCAAGGCAAAGTAACAAGGCAAAGTTAGGCTAGGCTTGCATAGCATTTTCTTTGGGGATTTTCTCATAAGCCACAGGAGAGGAGTGCCCACAGGTACAATGGTGGTTTCTCCTTTAGAAGCACATGCTTCCATCTGAAGTAGCCACACACTTTTCTGTTCCCTTTGTGCTTTCCAACAGGGCAATGACAGAATGTCTCGCTATGATTTGGATCACCATTAGGAACATTTAGGGCAGTGTGCAATGCCCCTGTTGTGCCGGAACGCAGTGCAATGGAAAAATAGTACTTGCTGGTGCAACCAGACACTATCCAACACGACTGCTTCCAAAACAGAGAAAGTCAGCAGTGCTCATGGAAGAGAACTCTGCTGACTAGTCCCATTCTGAGAGTGGTAGTTTCAGATGGTGTTCCGGGTTGCAAGACTTTCCCAAGCAAGACTTGTGTGCCAACAGCCCTTTCTGCTGGTGCAAGTTTAGAGCTTCTGGACCGTCAGGATTGGTACCCCCTGGAGCGTCTCAGCCATTGACCACATTTGCAGCATCCCATCTAATGCAACCCTTGTGATTGGTTGAAACTGATGGAGTTTAGGATGCCAAGAGTTTAAGATGCTGTGCAACGTAGTTGGAAGAACTGATTCTGGACTGGAAGGCTTCAAGTGAAACTGAATTTGATGCCCCATTTCTATTTTTGCTTGATTGTATTATTTTTGGGTATTTGCCTTCTTTTTGCTGTAAGCTGTTCTGAACAATTGGAGAGTTTATAAAAGCTTTTACAAATAAAAAATAAAATAAATGGAAGAAATATTCGCCTTGGCAATTGGTATTTCTGGCTTGGTGAAGAAGCCTTTACAAATACTTTACAACAACAGCAAGTGATGAAAAACACATTTGTTCAAACTATTATGAAAGCTACTAACAGTAGGAGACTCCAGTTTGATTGAAAGCATTTTTATTTTTTATCAAATGCTATATAAACAATGGTATCAGAGCAGGATTTGGGTGCACCTGGAGGGTCCACAAAACAATGCCACTCATTAGGTTGCTTTGTTCAGTGCTTTGCTGCTCAAAGATAAGCTCTGGATGCTTTGCATTACCTCCATGGGAGGACTTCCTTGCCAGTGTGACTAGAGAGGTGGGGGGGGGGAATTACCTGCACACAAATGCACATTTATCAAATATAAACAGGAAAGAGACTATTAAGCTGTGGCTGAGAGCCGGGGCAGGGAAGGTAGCAGAGGACATGCACCGCTTTCAGAATTTAGACATAACTTTTTCTGGCTTTAGCTTGAAGCTTGGTTTCTGGGCATCACTAAATTCAAAGAGTTGTTCATTTCTGCTGGGTGCAATTCTCGGTTGGCTTCATAGCCGTGAAGCACAAGCATCTGCCTGGGATCAGAGACACTATACAGCTTAGTGTATTTTGAGCACAACAGTCCTCCTCCTCTTCCTCCTTCTCTTATTTTATTTTATAATTTTTTTATTTTATTTAAAACTTTTCTAGACCGTCCCATTATCGAAGTCTCGGGACAATTTCACAATACAAAATGTAATTTTTTTTAAAAAAAATACAGCATCCTAAAAATGTGACTAATAATAAAACCCCAATTAAAACAGTCAGGTCTTAAAACAATGGGAAAATAAAAAGGTTTTGGCCTGGCACTGGAAAGGCTAAAGTGATGGTACCAGGCACCTCTCTGGGGAGCGAATTCCACAATTGGGGCACCACTGCAGAGAAGGCCCTTCTTCAGGTAGTCACCCTCCTAATCTCCTTCAGGGAGGGCATCAGGAGAAGGGCATCTGCCCCAGATCTTAAGGGGCGGGTACACATGCAGCCCACTCAAGAGTGTATATAGTTACTTGATGGAACCCCATCTGGGCAGCTTACAACCACAGCTAAGACCATGGCTTGGTTCACATATTTTATTTATTTATTAAAACATTTTTATGCTGCCCCATTTGCCGAAGCCTTGGGGCGGCTTACAACAATAAATTAAATCCACATAAATAAAAATTAAAATATATACATTAAAATAAATAAAAAATATACAGTATAAAATAAGCCGCCCTGGCCAGATAAAATTCAATAATATTAACATTTAAAATGCTGCTTAAATAAAAAGGTCTTCGCCTGGCGCCGAAAAACAAATAACGACGGCGCCAGGCGGACCTCTCTGGGGAGCGCATTCCATAACTTAACATATGCATGCCCATCATTTGTCTCCTCAGTAGATTTGTTTGAGGGATTCAATCATTACAAACTCTGATATGAACAGACCTCACCTGCACCTCCTAGACTAACACGAGAGTCAAAACATAATTAGCCACTGGCTTTTGCACTTCCCTGAATTCTGTAATAAAGGTGTGAGAGCAAAAGTTGTACCAACCTCCATATGGAACCACTGGCAGAGGTTATTGGGATGTGAGCTGCAGGATGACCAATGTAATGCCATCTGCCCTGCCCGCCCTTTTCACCTCATACAGGTGAACTATTTGCTGTTCTGCACCGGCGCTTGGGCACAATACTGGGCTGGGTAAACTGAGACTCAGTACCGGCATCCGGAACTCTTTATTTCTTTTATTACTGAAATTTATACAGTGCTTTGCACAGTTATCGAAGTGCTGAATTGAAAATACAGTTGAAACAGCAATGAATACAGCAAATGAACAAACAAATTTCAAATTAATTACTGATAAAACAGCACTCTTCTTCGGGGGTCCTCAGCATAGGAGCCATGGGCTCTCAAAGGGATTTTCCTTTAATGTTTTTAATTGCTCCTGTTTTTTGAGTATCCATATGTAGATGAGTAAATAATGCATATAGCTTTCTAGCAATTTGAGATAGGCTTTAAAAGAAGTAGACCAAACATCCAAAATAAGTATCAATGATCATGCCATCCCTTCATATATGGAAAGCATGGTAATGTCTTCAATCAATTGCACTAAAGGAAATGAGTGTTTCTCTTTCCAGGTTTGTAATAATGGAATTTTAGCTCTCAAAAAGGTGCAGAGAATCCATTTCTACTTCCATTTCTTAATGTCCATGAAGCAGGTAAATAATTTAAAACAGCATGCGCCTCAGAGAACATGAAAGACTATTGCAGTACAAAATCTGTCTTTGTAATAACCTCCTCCCAACAAGAACCAACTACTGGGCATTGCTAAAACTTATGCTGAATTAGGCTATGTGTTGGCTGCATTGTGCCACCTGCCATTATGTGAATTAGACAATCACTTATATGTTTTATTTATTAATTGCATTTGTATGCCGCCCCAGAGCGAAAGGCTCTCTTATAACATGCACGTTGCTGTGTCCAAAAGGCACAAAACAATGGAGTTTTGTTTCATTTTGTTTCGTTTTATCTGCTTGCTTGCTTGCTTGCTTGCTTGCTTGTTTTTGCTGAATAAAAATTCTGAATAGTGAAATTACTGAATTTGGTAGTCTAAGATCCATAGATGCTACCAAAAGGCTCAAGAATAACAATCCATTGATTTGGTATTTTGTGATGGTGCCCACAGCAGTTTCTCAAATCTAAGGTTAGGTTGAGAAAGAGAGAAAGCCAGTGCGATGTAGTGGTTAAGAGCGTGAGACTGAAATTCAGGCAATCTGGGTTCTGGTGCTGGTCCCTGCTCAGCCATAGGGCCAAATGGATGACTTCTCTGTGCCCAACATGCCTCACAGGGTTGTTGTTTTGGGAATAAGACTGAGAGCAGCAGGAGGAGAATTATGGAAGCTTCCTTCAGTTCCTGTAAGAAAAAAGATGAAGTATAAAAAAATAAATAAGGTTAAGGAAGCTTAAAGAATGTGTGTTTGCGAGGCTGCATTCTTTTATTGTTTCCCCCGTTTTTAACATTTGAAAATATTTCTGCACCACCTCTTCACAGTGCTCTAAGAAGTTCCTTTCAAGTAAAGTGACAACAAGCAATATAAACAACCAGTAGAGTTTGTTTTAAGCCAAGGAGTTTAAATAGTTAAAATATTCAAAATGTTTTTAAAATATTTTCAAGTGCCTAGGTGGATATATATAGTCCACCTGACACATTAATTTATTTATTTGGCCAATACCTAAAAGAGAGCATAGTTGATAGCAGGGGCATTCCAGAACTGGTTTGGAATTATACTTACTCTTGTAGGTATAAAATGCACCGTAGGTAGAAATGGCATTCAGAGGAGGCATCAGCTGAGGAGTGTGTGAGCCTTTTTCGTGGTGGCACCTGAGCTATGGAATGAACTTCTGAGAGACACTCGTCTGGTACCTCCATTTTACACCTCCCAACACCAGGTGTAGATCTCTAGATTTCTGCAGAAATTTTCCCAGAAGTGTTAATTTCAATCTCTTTTTAATCCTGTTTGGCATTTTAAATATTTGTACTCCTGCTAGCTTTCCCTGTGTTTTTACTTCTACTTTATACTGTAACCATTCACATTTCTATACCGTATTTTATGATGCATTTTTATCCCTTCGCTTTGAAACGGAAATGAAAGAAGAGTTGTTGGAGACATCATTTTCTTGCCAGCTCCCACCTCTTGGTTCCCACCACAGATTAAGTCTTTGAGATGTCTTTGAGTAAGCATTCAGAAATGTGAGTGCTTTATCATAAATATGAAACTTGGCCTTGTGCAAAGCAAAACAGTTTCTTGCTCTTCTTTTTTCCATTGTAAGATGTAGGTTGGAAACAGCATTAAAGAACAACACAACTACTGTATATTTGTTCTATTTTTATTCAACAGCCCCTGCAATACCGTAGCCTGGGAGGTGGAAATCTCTTGTTTAGCTATAGCAGCCAGAAGTCTTTTCAAACACACAACAAGATGTATAGTGAGGAAGCATACATAATATCCTTGTAATATTAATTAATGTGAAAAAGACCCAGGTAAATGTTTTATGAAAGAGTTATTGTACACTCCGGTTTACAATAAACAGTTAAACCTATTAAAGCCGAGCTGATGCAAGTTGAGCGTTCGCTTAGATTTGGCAAGATGAACTGTTGTAAATAATTCAAAGACTGTAATTTGATTCTAGATTTTTCTAGCTATGTGGCATATGGCCCTTCTGGTTTTTGTTTCATTGAGTGGTGCTGCCTTCATTACGTAACTCTTCATTTTTACCCCTCATGTAATTAAACTTCAAAGTCGACCAAGGATTGAGCTCAGATGAAGCCTGCATAATGGAAACACGTGAGGCTGGATCAGGGGTGCTGCTTCACACCTGCCCTGAATCAAGGTGGGTTAAGGTGTCATTGGTGTGAATGGAAGCTGGCTGCCCTCTGTGCCATACGACAGCCCTGCCTCACCTCGCTTGAGAATCGCTAGGTTGGGCTAAGAAGAGTTTTGGTCCCAGTCTACACTAGAGCAACAAAGAGATGACCACAAGGGCACCATCCTTGTGTGTGTCGGCAACTGGCTTTGCATTGCTCATATGTCCCCTGAGTCTTCCCTTCTTAAGGCTAAACATGCTCAGTTTCTCCAATGTGTGTTGGCACTGAGAAAGAGGGAGCTTTGGGTGCTTGTTCTCAAGCACTGCTGGCTGGGCTGCAGAAGAATCAGAATTGAAATCGGAATCAGAAGGCGAATGGGGGCAGGCTGGGAATCTGGCCCATCCCAAGATGATGAGATGAGAGAAGTGGAGATGCTTATCTCAAGGCCAGGATGCCCGGGTGGGCAGGCAGTCCCTGGGAATGACCAAGATGTACAGCTGGCGAGAAGGGACTTGGAGTGGGGCGTTTTGCAGGCCAAGACCAGGCAGTCCTGACTCTAGGCCCCATGATGTGCTGTCAGCAGAGGAGGGCAGCCCGATTAGAGGATCAGCTCACACACACACACACACACACACAGAGAGAGGGGGGGGGAGAGAGAGAGAGAGAGAGGTCCTCCATGAGTCCAGAGACCAAAGTTTAGGGGTCCCAGATTCTCAAAATATCCAGTAATCTTTTATGGTGCTCTCACTGGATCCACACTGAATCATGGGTAAATAGCCTAACTGAAGCAAGAGGAATTGAAGGCTCCCAGAAGTTTTAAGGCTAATTTTTCCCACTGATTCCAGTGAATATACTGGAACCACACATTTCCAATGTGGAACAGCTCACCACACATTTAGAACACTCTTATTCCACTTCAGCCATTAATTCTTTCAAATAATTCTGGGGCTAAACACCTCTTTGCCTCACAGGGTGCTTCTCCCTCCAAGCCAGTCTTGGCAGCATTTCTATGCATGTAATTTTTATCGTTACATACAAGTCCCTGAGCATACACAAAGTGAAATGTTGTGCTCTTTCTGGCCACATGTTGCAGTGGAGCGGAGGCTGACTGTGAAGGCAGGTGCCACAGAAAACACAAGGGCATACCTGTTGGGAACTCTCGAAAAGACACCCTTGTTCTTCGGCCATTAAACTCAGGACTCCGACACAGTGGCAGCTGCCAGCCAGAAACCAGCAAAATTAAGTCTCCTGGGAGACAGGGAGGGAGGGACAGTGCCTCTGGCTTCAGGGGTGCAATGACAGCCTCCCGAGCGGGGTGCTCCGACCCCTGTGCGTCCTCCCCATCAGGACCTTGTCCTGGAGCCACCCACTTGGGCTGCCCTGCCTGGCAATGCATCTTCCTCCAGAGCTGGGGGATTAACATGCTGCTCTTCCCCAGGGACAGGCTCAAAGGATGCCGATGGGCTTATTCACAACATGAGCAAGTTTCCTTTCCTAGAAGCCAAAACACCCTGATACTTGCACAATCATTACTGTCAAATCATCATCATACTGGTGAAGAGTCCTACGAAATTTCCAAGCATCCCTTTTTTCAGTGTCGTGGGGCAGCAGAGGTGTGTGGCGTTTGCATAATACCTGTTCACTTACACAATGCGAAATGCAAACATGCAAATTCAGTGAGGTACAGGGGTGAAAGGTGAGCATGGAACCAGACAGGCAGTACAAATTTTAAAGCAGCATCTGCTCCCAAAAGTTACAGCACACTGTTACTGCTTGTCAAAGCTGCTTCTTGTCTGGTGCCTACAAAAGCACAAGCTTCATTCTTTTCCCCTGGACAACCACCACAAAACTGTTTGCTTTAAGACTCTGTTCAGGCAGATGTGGCGTGACACCCTTGAAATCCAGAGGAGCAGTCATTGGACTCCAAAGACTATTAAGCAAGAAATACCTTCAGCTATTAACAGAAAACCTAGAATAGAGGCTAGTTTGCATATTCAGAGATTAAGCCTGCTCCAAATATTCCACCTGTTGCTGGAGCTATGTCACTGATAGCTGGATGCATAAAACTTGTCTAAGATGGACACAGCAGGACTGATGTTCAGAAAAACTTGTTCCAAGAGACTTTGGCATTTGTGGTGTTGTTGTTCAGTCACAAAGTTGTGCTCAACTCTCCCTGACCCCATGGATAACATTCCTTCAGGTTCTCCTGTCCTCCACCATCCTTCAGAGTTCATCCAACCCCACACCCACCTCTCCAAATCACCCCATCCAGCCCTTCAACCTCTGCCATCCCCTTCTCCTTTTGCCTTCAGTCATTCCCAACATCAGGGTCTTTTCCTATGAGTCCTTCCTTCTCATTAGGTGGCCGAAGTATTTGAGCTTCAGCCTTAGTACCGGACCTTCTAAAGAATGGCCAGGTCAACTCAAATTATATTGTTTTTATATTGTGTTTGTTTATTATTGCGAGCCACCCCGAGGCTTCGGCGAATGGGGCGGCACAGAAGCCTCCTAAATAAATAAATAAATAGCTGTCAGGGTTGCTTTCCTTTAGGTTTGACTGATTTGGTCTTTGTGTTCTACTGATTTGTGTTGTACTGCTCTGAAAACTGTAAGATGATGTTTACACTGCCCAATTTCTGTGCGGTCCTTTCCAGCCAGTGCTGTGAGTCTCTTGTGCAGCTAGCTCCATTGCACTTCAGATGTGCTTCGTTGGGCTGCTTTTAGGCTGTGGACTTAATGAGTTTCCATTCCTTAGCCGGCAAGCCATCCTTGCTGCTTCTAGGGGATATGCTGATCATTCTGCCCAGTGGGGCCATGGAGCTCTGCCCCAAAGTCCTTCTTTGATAGCACCAGATTGTCCATTTCTTTTCCAAATGACTTTTCATGGGGTTTGAGGAAGAGTCACTCAATGTCAGTCTTTGGAATCAACCCTGCAGATAAGATCTAAACCACTGTTCTACGGTGCTCCCAATAACTAGTACATAGGGTAGATCCAGGAGGATACCATTGTATCAAAAACCAATGAAAGGCCAAGTAGGATTACTGGGGAATCAAGGTTGATCCAGTGCTATAAATTGGTCTAAAACCAGGCTGAAATTCATCTAGCTCATCAGTATCCTGCAAGAGTGTCTGCAATGGCTCCACCTCCCCTGCCCCCACTCAAGAACCTTCCCTAAAAAGGGGGCATTTGTTACTGGGCAAATGCCATTGTATCCCAGGTGAGCATTTTCACACATGATTGCACGACTGCCTCCTTGAGGATGGCAAGCATTTTTAATGTAAGGATGCATTTAGCGCACCCTGGACCAACTCAGTTAGACCCCCTCAGCTAGGCATTATCAGCCAGGAAAGACAAAGATCACAACAGTGCACAGTCAGTTGTGGTTACAGCAAGCACCTTGCCCATGTCATTGAGCTGTAATAAAAGAAACCTGATCCCACAAACACAGAGAAATGGTGGCATCGGACACCTCAACTGGAGCTTCATCAAGTTTGCTGTGGACACCCAAGATTTTGTCCTCCAATGAAATTCGAGAAGGGCACAGTGGGTCTTTGAAGGGGCCAGGGCCTCATTTGATGGGGGAGTGTTAATAATCTCCAGACCTGCCGCCACGCAACAGGCACAATTACGCACTCTACAGTGTGTCTGTCTGCCTTCTGTTTGAGTCTTATGCCTTTTTTCATTCTAGTCCATGTCCAACATCCTAGTCAATGTTCAACCATAGGTCTCTAAGATGCCAAGAAGCAGAGCACGGGCACTCAAGTTTGATCATCTACAACAGAGGTTCCCACACTGTGTTCTGCGGAAACCTGGGGTTCCGCAAAAGCCTTGTAGGGGTTCCACGGAAAAGCAAAAATCAAATTTAAAATGGAATTTTAAATGAAGCCAAATGAGGCCAACTATTTGATTGTCAGTAGGCATCTAAGCAACAAACAAGGCAATGCATCATGTCATTTGGTTCCTACGACTCTATTGCATAGTGTTGGGAATAATCAAAAGAATTCATTCGGGATATTACCATATAATCGATTTATATAATCATTTATTTATATAATCATTATATTTAAAATGTTTTCTCTTTATTTCCAAACCTACTATGTGATGCAAAGTAATCAGGCAATAGGCTATAGAAAGAAGGAAGAACGTTGTGGATTCATTATGCTTAGTAAAAATCAGGGATAGAGTTAGGGGTCCACAGGAAAAAAAAATGTCTTCAGAAAGGTTCCATGACTGAACAAATTCGGGAGCTGCTGATCTACAGCCCTCCACATCTCATCATTCCACAGTCCAAGTCAAGGCCCTTGGCTGGATCACCAGTGCTCTCTCCTGGGAAAATCCATGGCATTTCAGAAAATCCATGGGAAATCTCTTCGGACTGAATGGGGCCCTCACCTTTATAGGAGGGAAATAATCTCATGAGTTCAATGGTTCTATGCAAAGGTTCTTTCCATGTAGAAGGCCCTACTTCTTAAGATGAAGCAATCTTAGGATACCAGAGCTGGGAAAGACCCTGGAGTGCCTCTTTCTGCTTTGCCAGTGTTATCAAATATTATCGTCACTGGGTTTAAATCCTCACTCAGTCACAATCTCTCCGTCTTATCTACATCACATAGTTTTGAGGATAAAAACAAGGTTGGCAACTCATATATCTCTCTGGGATCTTTGGAAGAGAAATATATGTCTCCCCCCGGAATGCATCCTGGTAGATCGGGGTTGCACTGAATCTTTGTATACTTTAAGTCATTCGCTTCAATGGATCTTTTCTGAAGAGCACCAGCATTAGAGAGATCCCTGTGTTTTCAAGTACTGACCATTCAAGCTTCACCAAGGCGACATTCTTGGACCATGGCCTGCCTGTGACATGGCTTGTTGACAAGGCTCTTTTTCCTGGAAGCCAATAAAGCCAATGATTCTTGATCAGGAAGACAGACCTACATAGTTCTCACATTGCAACAGAAGGACAGCACCTGATTCCCTTCTATGCTATAAGGAAGCTTTAAGGAAGTGAAAGGAAGTAATTGATCTTTCCTGAATATTTAATTTCCCTATATAGGGACATACAGGGATGCTTTGAATTAGATCAGAGTACTCTAAAAATACTTAAAAATGCATTTATATGTATGTGTATTTTCTTATAATATTTATACGCCAATTAAATACCACCACTACCTCTAATTATCACTATAATGTAAAATGACAGAGTTTGGCATTGTTGTTGTTAAGTTTTGAAGTATGGTTTAAAACCTCAGCTGGAAACTAAACATGAGTAAAAGTGTGTGTGTGTGTGTGTGTGTGCGCGCGCGCGCGCGCACGCATGTGTGCAAGTGTGTGTGCACATGTGCAAATGCATCTGCAAAGAATATACAAATGGGAATTAGACTTCTAACAGAGGCATTAGCACACGGATGAGGGAGGTGTAGTGGCCCACCAGACACGGTTGGACTTCACCTCCCATCAGCCCTTGCCAGCACAGCCAATTGCAAAGGTTCATGGGAGTTACAGTCCAACAACATCTGGAGGATCCCATGATCTTTGTCCCTTAGCAGCACTGAAAGTGAGCGACTCTGAAATACCCACTGGAGCATTAGAAGGGATAACATTGATTGGTTTTTCTAGAGATCATTTAAAATAACTTTTTTTAGTCTTTGGCTTAAGACCAGTTCTGTGTGATCTGGGGAATCCATGGTTGGCTGGGGAATGCTGGGAGTTGTAGGCATTTTTCTCTTTCTACACATGCATAGGATAGTGTCCAAA
The DNA here is from genome assembly GCF_004798865.1 of Varanus komodoensis. Taxonomy (NCBI): domain Eukaryota; kingdom Metazoa; phylum Chordata; class Lepidosauria; order Squamata; family Varanidae; genus Varanus; species Varanus komodoensis. The sequence goes on from NW_025335606.1 coordinate 10,853,745, forward strand.
GAGTGTGGAGGCATTTTTTGTATAAAGGATTAAATACAGCAGAGGTTAAGTTGTAGACTCATTGATGCTGAGTGCAAGATCTTTTTTTCCCCATTCCTTTAGCATTTGACAAACTGCCTGAAGTAGCTTCATATTTTACATGCAGCCCCTTTTTCACATTTTCAATGTCACTTTAAATAGGAAAGAGGTCCGTGACAAACAACCGTAAAGAGTGTGCCAACCATAATACAGGTACTCTATATGCATATAACCCTTATCTTTTATGGCATAAAGTACATTTGCACCATTGACTGAGATGAGGACACAGGCGCCAAAGCCAAGAGAGCTAATCTACCTGTCAAGCAGCTCCTGTAACTCTTCCAGCAGGTTTACGACAGCATGGTCAATTTCAAAACCCTTATTACACATGGCTGTCTCATATTCCCTGTAAACGCACATTTAGATGGGGTAGCTGCTGCCTCTCTTTTAATAGCATCCAATGTCATGCCCTAGGAAAGCCCAACAAGTCAGTGGGGAAGCCCTGTGGAAGGGGCAGGAGCTGGAGGAAGACAAGATCAACAGTGGGAAATTTGCAGAACTGCCTTTGCATCAAAATTCTTTGACAATCTTATGGGAAAGGCTCTCTGCTTGGAAACATGGAATAGTAGAGCTGGAAGCCCATTGTTTCTATGGATGTGGAGGAATCCTTACTGATGGGTGGAAGCCAATGGATTCCCTGAGCTCAGACCCCTGGACTCCATTCAGCCACATCATTAATATGAGTTCCCGGCAAGCACACCCTGGCGTTCTCCAGGACTTGAGTGCCTGCAACTGCCATGAAAGTGGCATTGCTCTTCCTCATCACGCGCAGCGGGCTTTGTTTGTGCTGCCCCATGTGATGCAGAAGAAGGATGCTGGTTGCACAATCTTCGTTCTGTGAGTGTTTGCAGACTTCCTCTTGGCTTGGCTTGCTCTCCAGGACTGGGCTGAACAAGAAAGCAAGTCTGCTAATTCTAGATGGATGCGTCGGTGGAGCTTTGTCACAACACTGATCATGTCCATCCCCTTGGTCAACACAGGGCTCCAAGTTAAAGCTTTCCGAACAGAAGGTTGTCCAGCTGTGTTGCAGAAGCTCTGGTGTGGGAGTGTCTACCACTTCTCATGCTTTCATTGTCATACTGCTGTGACAGTCAGGAAGTTTTTCCTGAAGTCCTTTTGGATTCTGGCTTCCTGTAACTTGAGTATCTTGCATTCTGGGATGATCAAAAAGATCCTGGCCATTCCCTGTGAGATGAAGAGTTTAGCACAGTGGAGACAGCCAACGGAGGGGCGTTCTTGTGGCTGATTCATGTACCATCAGATGTGCTGAGCAACCTTGAAAAGCTGTCACACCCCGCCCACCTGACCTGCACAGCTAAAATTTAAGAATCCATTTGATGAAGGAGGTACTAGGAGGGGTTCATTTGGGAAGCAGCCTGTTCAGGTGTGGAACAGAAATATGAACATGGAATGACCCTTTGCCTTGAGTCACAAGCCATTTGTGCAATAAGGATGCTTATTTAGATAGATAGATCTCTATATATCTATCTATTATAGATATCTATATCGATAGATAGATAGACAGACAGACAGACAGACAGACAGACAGACACTTAGATAGATAGACAGACAGACAGACAGACAGACAGAATGGCATTGGCAGAAGCATGATGGCCACAACAAGAGAAGCAAAGGTGCCGCTCCATTTCCTATGGCTCCAATCGCATATAGAATACTGTATCCAGTCTTGGCTGGAACAGGCAAACTGGGGCATGTCTGAAGGAGAATGCCCAGGTGGGTGAAGTTGGCTTCTGGAAGGAACCCACTTTCTAACACAGGGGCCAGATTTCAGAAAAGCTCATGCACCACATTTAAGTGGTGGGCAGATCCAAGGGCAAAAGGAAGGAGATGAACATACCACCAGTAGTAGCTTAAAGCATTTGCTGAGAGTTAGGAGAGGAGTTGTGCAACAGCTGAGGAAGCACCAAATAACAGGGCTGGAGGGAAGGCATGGGGCAAGGGAAGGGATACCGCCCTCTGTGGAGCCCTGTAGGACCGTGCTGGGATCCCCTTAGGTACAGACATGGATCCAGGCCCTGTGGTTCCATAGCACAGAAACAACTGAAGTTCCAGACGAGTTTATAAGGATGAGACATGATTGCACAATCCTGTCCAAGGATCTTGTCAATGTCCTCGAACCATAACAACAGAAACGCATCTGAGGAAACTGGACATGACTGTGCACTGGATACCTCACCTGATTCACTGAGTCTAAATCCTGAAAGATGTCTAGCAGGTCAATTATAGTTTGTCTAAGATGGAACAACAATGTTTCCAGGGCAAGCTCATGAAAGGTTCCAGATGATCCTGTGGAACTCCGTGGTGTGGCACATTGAGGATTTAATAGTGGATTAAGAGGATTTAAGATTTTGCTTCGTTGCTACCCTCGCTGCCTCCGAATATATCTGACCATAGGCACACACCCATGTTTGAAGGCATCTACTAGGACCTTTTCTACATGTGTTCAGGCCAGTTCCTTATGAGCCCCTTGACATTGTAGGAGTTTAAGCAGAGGCTGCATGTCCACCTATCATGGATATTGTAGTTGCAATCCCAGTAGTTGAGCCGGATGTTGAACGAGATGACCTCCAAGACCTCTTCTAACTCTAAAAATTTCTGAGTAAAAGCACTGATTTGTATATTGTCTATTCTGATCAGCAGTTCTCCAGGGCAGAACTCTTCTCCATGCTGCTGTTGGTCTTTGGTCTCACAGCCATCAAATTGTCTCTATCTTATGGTGGCTCCATGAACGAAAGCCCCGCAAAATGTCCTGTCCATGAAACTGAATCTAGGAGCTTTAATAATTCTGTGTTCCTTTGCTTCCTTTCACCCCTCTGACTCTGTTCCAATTTCATCTTCAGTTTCACCCTAATTGCTCTCAAACCTGTTGGCGCTCCAGAATGGGAATTCAAGTGCCTCACCCGCAACTGATGAACAAGGACACAGGCCTATAGGATTCCCATTCTGTGGCTCTTCATAGGCTCCCACACTGACTTCTGATGTAGCCACATCTCATACACTGTTATAGCATCTCCTGTTTCCTCCTGAAGTTGATCTTTGTGAATTTTTCACCAAAGCCATTTGCTCCTTTCTTCTCTGTCACAGCAAAAGAGATTAAGGGTTGGCACAAGTGAGGAGGGGCACTGGCTAAGAGCCCGATGCGAGGGCGTTAGGCAATGGTACAGAGCTTCAGTTTATCAGGTATGACCCAGGCACAGAGGAAAGGTTTATGAATACTTTGCTGTGATGCTTCCTTTCTTGTGAGATGGGCCCCTTCCTGTGTGGAAGGCCATTTAGGGCATGATTCACCCGTACCCTTTTTCAAGGATTTTCTACCCTTCATGCCCTGACCTGGACCTTTCCACCAGGTCTTTGTGTGGCTACATGTCAAGCTGAAGCAGGCAATCTGGAATTGGGTTGGTTATGCAAACTGTCTTTCCAGCTCTACCCTAGTTGAGTATTCAGATTATTGGAGCAATGTCTGAAGGGCCAATCTCCTTACAGTTTGGTCTTAGAAAGCTATCTATGTATGATTTATGCGTAGCTAAAATGAAGAAGTGTCAGGCTGGGCCTGTGGACTCCCTAAGGTTCTGCTACTTACTTAATGAGAAGGCAGGAATCATTGGAGAAGACCCTGATGATGGGAATGATTGAAGGCAAAAGGAGAAGGGGGCGGCAGAGGTTGAGGTGACTGGGTGGGGTCACTGGGGCAGTGGGTGTGGGGTTGGGTGGATTCTGGGGGATGGTGAAGCATAGGAGAGCCTGGAGGAATGTTGTCCATGGGGTCACGAGGGATTGGACACAACTTTGTGACTAAACAACAGCAACAACAACTTCACTCCATCCAGTAATCTGAGCAATAGCAGGAGAAAGGGCCCTGGAAAACTCTGCATAGATGCCTCAGGCATCTGTGTCATGAAATATGTCCAGCACATGTAGTTCTTCTGGGGACCCAACTCCCAGTACAAAACTGACAGAGTGGTCCTAGACTGGGATCAGAACCCTCTCACCCCATCCTCTTTTCAGATTATGGACCATCCCTTGCTCATGTGCTTGTATGTTCAGATCGACCTTCTGCCTTTAGTTCTTTCCTGCAACCACCTCCTCTCTTTGGTTCCTTAAGGCTGAATTCAGAAGGACCCCGCTCTGCATTTTTGGAACAGATTTTGCTGTTCCCATTAAGTGTCATCAACCTGTAAACTGCATTGGCTCTGTCATCAACCTGTAAACGCAAAAATCACCTACCAAGCTTGGGAAAAATTGTGGTTAGCATGTCTTGGAAACACCATGTGCTGAAAGATAGCCTTCCACAGTTCCCAGTGCAAAAATAAGAGGTAGCTACTCACCTCTACCATTTTAAAAGAATTCTAATTTCGTCAAGCAGGAAGAGCAGCTAACGACAGTTCGAAATTTTAGTCTGCAGTAAGTGTTTCTGGAATGACTCTCAAGCAGTCTCTGTGCTTAAATTAGTTTAAGGATGCAGTGAGCAGCTTCTGTTACAAGGAGGGTGGAGCAATGGTTTCTCTCCCTCACCAATTTTCCTTCACAGTCATTATTGCTCATCAAGTCCTTGAATTCTTCAGGGGCATTTATTTCCTACACATTTTGGTGGCTACTGTACAATTGAAGCAATTAAATGTGTTACAAATCCTAATGCAAAATTTAATTGGGAAAAATATGTCAGCATAAGCTCCAGGAAACCCCCTCCCACACCCCATGATCACTCACTTGTCCTAATTTTAAACGATGTTCTTTTTTAAAAAAGCGAGTGGGGCCCGGCGTGTTCTGGGTACAGACGCTGCTTCTTGGTTCGATCCAGTCCCCTTCTGAAGGGCCAAGCAGGCATAAGAAAAAAGAAAAAAGACTTCCACCCACTCCAGAACTGTGATTGGTTGTTGGATCACATTTCAGAACCTCGCATCTTCGATCCAAATTCCTGGGTCCTGGTTTGCACATGGGCTCTGGTGAGATTCCCAAGTGTGCATGAGAAACTGACCGTTTTGGTGGGACTGACAACTCAGAGTCTGAGGATGATGGCTGGCTGGCTGACCCAGACGGGGCCCAGAGCTCAAACTCTGGTAACGGAACCGTTGTTGGAATGGACAGGTCTGCAGCTGCAGCCTCGGTCTCTCAGTCCCAGCCTGAGCCTGCTCTGGATGAAAGTAGTGCAAGGACAGCCATGGGGTCCAGTCCCCCCACCCGTGGGATGAGGGAGAAGAAGGACAACAACATCCTGAGGGAGGAGATTTGGTAACGAGGAGCTTCTCGGATGGAGAATGCCAGCCTCCTGAGGAGCTGGATGCAGGGGCTGGTCATCACAGCCGCAGGCTGGCCCATTGGGGGGCTCAGAGTGCAGAACACAGGTGTGCCCCATTCTGCAGCTCCCCTCCTTCCCAAGACAGGCCCAGAAGGGTTCTTAAGCAAAGCTTTGGGTAAAAAGGGGGCAGAGAGGGTTCACTTCCTCACTTTGTGCATGCCCAGAGAGTCATGTATGCTTAGGGACTTCTATGTAGAACAAAGATGCTTACAAGAAGTGCTGGAGTCTGTCTTGCTGGGGATGGAACATCTAGCACATGACAGTTACCAGATCAGAACCCAGTGTGGGAATTTGAGAGAGCTTTCCAGGGATACCCTGTCAGTCTGCTGGGAGAAAACTGCCAGGTATGTTCAGAAGCACCAGCTAACCAACTGCATTCCAGCCACTTCCGACACTAACGAAGTTTCAGTGGGGAAGAGGAGAGGATACCATAGACCAGCACTGCAGAGACAAAGGGATTGGTTCTTTTCTTGGGAAGGGAGAGAGAACTAACTTCATGTGCTTTCGGGGTAAGAAATCACTTCTGTTTCTCAATCTACATCACATTCCAGATGAGTATAATGTGCCACAAGCACAAAACAAGAACTAGGAACAGATGCAGAGCCAATAACTCAAGCACTTCCTCTCATCCAAACATCGTTTACAAACACATCAAAGTCCGGGCCCAATTCAAGGTGTTGGTTATGACCTATAAATAAAATAAGTAAATAAATAATATAGGAGGAGAAAAGAGAAGGAAGGAGAAGTTGCCCTGGCCAGATCATATGTTTTAACAATTAAAATGATGTTTAAATAAAAAGGTCTTTACCTGGCGCCGAAAAACCAGTAACGATGGTGCCAGGCGGATCTCTTTGGGGAGTGAATTCCATAGGTTGGGCACCACCGCAGAAAAAGCCCTCCTCCGAGTACTTATTCTCCTAATTTCTTTCATGGAGGGTTCCCGGAGAAGGGAATCTCCCACAGATCTCAAAGGGCGGTCGGGCATATACGGACGTAAGCGCTCGTTCAGGTAGCCAGGATCCAAGCCGTTTAGGGCTTTTTAGGTCATAATCAACACCTTGAATCGGGCGCGGGCTTCAATGGGAAGCCAGTGAAGCTGACGGAGGACTGGAGTCATGTGAGCATAACGCCCCGTCCCCGTCAGCAACCTGGCAGCTCTATTTTGCACCAACTGAAGTGTTCGGACCATCTTCAGGGGAAGCCCCACGTAAAGCGCGTTACAGAAGTCTAGGCGGGAAGTCACCAGTGCATGTGTCACCGTCACCAGGCAGTCGTACTCCAGGTAGGGGCGCAGCTGATTAATCAGCCGAAGCTGAAGGAAGGCGCTCCTCGCCACCGCTGTCACCTGAGCTTCTAAAGAAAGCTCCGGGTCGAGGAGTACTCCTAAGCTGCGGACCTTATTCCTAAGAGGGAGTGTTGCACCATTCAGGACCAGGTCAAATCCACCCTCTCCGAAGCCCGATCCG